>NC_083442.1:12346387-12410697 GCF_020745735.1 Hemiscyllium ocellatum
TCTATCCACACTCACTGTTGCCCTCCCCAACCCTGACATCATTAACCCCTGCATTCCCTCTGTACTGCCTACTCTCCTGCTTGGGACACCTCCCAACAGCACCAACAGTAATAGCCGTGCCACCACCTCCATCTCCTGTAATAACTAACTGCCTGTCTCTCATTCCAGGAGGGAAACAGCCCACAGTCGAGTGGTAAGAGTCAAGGGGAGTGGTGGTCTGCCTGGAATTCAGCCCCGTACCCTTGTGTGAGCGGCAACCTGACTCAGACTGCCCCAAGCAGGCCTTGTACTGGTCTAGGAGGCTGTCTTGATTCATTGTGTCAGGAATCACTGAGTGAAGGCCAGTGTTTCCTCAGATCTGTGGATAGCACAGCGCTAGGGACCGGGGTTCAATTCCAGCCTCAGGCAACTGTCTGTGTGGAGTTTGCACATTCTCCCCGTCTCTGCGTGGGTTTCCTCTGGGTGCTCCAGTTTCCTCTCACAATCCAAAGATGTGCAGGTCAGGTGAATTGGCCATTCTAAATTGCCCAAAGTCAGAGGGAAATGGGTCTGGGTGGGTTACTATTCAGAGGGTCGGTGTGGACTTGTTGGGCCGAAGGGCCTGTTTCCACACTGTAGGGATTCTTATCTAATCTGAGTACCATTTTGAAGTTCCGTGTGCTCCAATGAACGCACAATAATTGGCTTGCTTTTGCAAAATCTGCTGCAGTGTGCAGTTAGAGATGGGAAGGGGAAGAAGCAGGCAGTGCAGGGTTCCCCTGTGGTCGTTCCCCTAAACAATAAGTATACAGCTTTGGATACTGTTGGGGGGGCAGCCTTGCAGGTGTAAGCTGCAGTGACCGGGTCTGTGGCGTGAGGTCTGGCTCTGAGACTCAGAAGGGAAAGGGGGAGAGGAGGAGAGCGCTAGTTATAGGAGACTCTCTAGTTAGAGGGACAGACAGGCGGTTCTGTGGACATGGGCGAGACTCTCAGATGGTTTGTTGCCTCCCGGGTGCCAGGGTCCGAGACGTCTCAGACCGTGTCTTCAGAATCCTTGAGGGGGAGGGTGTGCAGCCAGAAGTCGTGGTGCACATTGGCACCAACGACATAGGTAGGAAGAGGGGTGGGGAGATCATTCAAGAGATCAGGGAGTTAGGCTGGAAGCTAAAAGCTAGGACGGACAGAGTCATCATCTCTGGGTTGTTGCCGGTGCCACGTGACAGTGAGGCAAGGAATAGGGAGAGAGTGCAGTTGAACACGTGGCTGCAAGGATGGTGTAGGAGGGAGGGCTTCAGGTATTTGGACATTGGACTGCTTTCTGGGGAAGGTGGGACCTGTACAAACAGGACGGGTTGCACCTGAACCAGAAGGGCACCAATATCCTGGGGGGTAGGTTTGTTAGCACTCTTCGGGGGGGGTTTAAACTAATTTGGCAGGGGGATGGGATCCGGACTTGTAGTCCAGCAAGTAAGCTAGCTGTTTGTCAGGATGTCCAAGAATGTAGGGAGGCTGTGGAGAAGGTAGCACTGACAGGGAATACTTGTGGACACAGAGATGGGCTCAAGTGCGTATACTTCAACGCAAGGAGTATCAGAAATAAGGCGTGGATCGGTACCTGGGACTACGATGTTGTGGCCATCACGGAAACGTGGATAGATGAGGGACAGGAATGGTTGTTGGAGGTTCCTGGTTACAGATGTTTCAGTAAGATTAGGGAGGGTGGTAAAAAAGGAGGGGGGGTGGCATTGCTAATTAGAAATGGTATAACGGCTGCAGAAAGGCAGTTCGAGGGGGATCTGCCTTTGGAGGTAGTATGGGCTGAAGTCAGAAATAGGAAAGGTGCAGTCACCTTGTTGGGTGTTTACTATAGGCCCCCCAATAGCAGCCGAGATGTGGAGAAACAGATTGGGAAACAGATTTTGGAAAGATGCAGAAACCACAGGGTAATAGTCATGGGCGATTTCAACTTCCCAAATATTGATTGGAAGCTCTTTAGATCAAGTAGATTGGATGGGGCGGTGTTTGTGCAGTGTGTCCAGGAAGCTTTTCTAACTCAGTATGTAGATTGTCCGACCAGACGGGAGGCCATATTGGATTTGGTACTCGGTAATGAACCGGGACAAGTGACGGGCTTGTTAGTGGGTGAGCATTTTGGTGATGGTGACCACAATTCTGTGACTTTCACCTTGGTTATGGAGAGAGATAGGTGCGCACAACAGGGTAGGTTTTACAATTGGGGGAAGGGAAATTACGATGCTGTAAGACAGGATTTGAGGAGCATAAGTTGGGAGCATAGGCTGTCAGGGAAGGATGTGGTGGAAATGTGGAACTTTTTCAAGGAGCAGATACAACGTGTCCTTGATATGTATATACCTATCAGGCAGGAAAGAAATGGTCGTGTGAGGGAGCCTTGGCTGACGAGGGAGGTTGAATGGCTAGTAAAGAGGAAGAAGGAGGCTTACATAAGGTTTAGGAAACAGGGTTCAGACAGAGCAGTGGAAGGATACAGGATAGCCAGAAGGGACCTGAAGAAAGGGATTAGGAGAGCTAAGAGAGGGCATGAAAAATCCTTGGCGGATAGGATCAAGGATAACCCCAAGGCCTTTTATGCGTATGTGAGAAACATGAGAATGACGAGAACGAGGGTAGGTCCGATCAAGGACAGTAGTGGGAGATTGTGTATTGAGTCGGAAGAGATAGGAGAGGTCTTGAATGAGTACTTTTCTTCAGTATTTACGAACGAGAGGGACCATATTGTTGAAGAGGAAAGTGTGAAACGGACTGGTAAGCTAGAGGAGACACTTGTTAGGAAGGAAGATGTGTTGGACATTTTGAACAACTTGAGGATAGACAATTCCCCAGGGCCTGACGGGATATATCCTAGGATTATGTGGGAAGCAAGAGAGGAAATTGCAGAACCGTTGGCAATGATCTTTTCGTCTTCACTGTCAACGGGGGTGGTACCAGGGGACTGGAGAGTTGCGAATGTTGTGCCCCTGTTCAAAAAAGGGAATAGGGATAACCCCGGGAATTACAGGCCAGTTAGTCTTACTTCTGTGGTAGGCAAAGTAATGGAAAGGGTACTGAGGGATAGGATTTATGAGTATCTGGAAAGACACTGCTTGATTAGGGACAGCCAGCACGGATTTGTGAGGGGTCGGTCTTGCCTTACAAGTCTTATTGAATTCTTCGAGGAGGTGACCAAGCATGTGGATGAGGGTAGAGCAGTGGATGTAGTGTACATGGATTTTATTAAGGCATTTGATAAGGTTCCCCATGGTAGGCTTATGCGGAAAGTCAGGAGGCATGGGATAGAGGGAAATTTGGCCAATTGGATTGAAAACTGGCTAACTGGTCGAAGTCAGAGAGTGGTGGTACATGGTAAATATTCAGCCTGGAGCCCAGTTACAAGTAGAGTTCCGCAGGGATCAGTTCTGGGTCCTCTGCTGTTTGTAATTTTTATTAATGACTTGGATGAGAGAGTCGAAGGGTGGGTCAGTAAATTTGCAGATGATACGAAGATTGGTGGGGTTGTGGACAGTGAGGAGGGCTGTTGTCGGCTGCAAAGGGACTTAGATATGATGCAGAGCTGGGCTGAGGAGTGGCAGATGGAGTTCAACCCTGCCAAGTGTGAGGTTGTCCATTTTGGAAGAACAAATAAGAATGCAGAATACAGGGTTAACAGTAGGGTTCTTAGTCAGGTGGAGGTACAGAGGGATCTTGGGGTCTATGTACATAGATCTTTGAAAGTTGCCACTCAGGTGGATAGAGCTTGTAAGAAGGCCTATGGTGTATTAGCGTTCATTAGCAGAGGGATTGAATTCAAGAGTCATGAAGTGATGTTGCAGCTGTACAGGACTTTGGTTAGGCCACATTTGGAGTACTGTGTGCAGTTCTGGTCGCCTCACTTTAGGAAAGATGTGGAAGCTTTGGAGAGGGTGCAGAGAAGATTTACCAGGATGTTGCCCGGAATGGAGAATAGGTCGTACAAGGATAGGTTGAGAGTTCTCGGCCTTTTCTCGTTGGAACGGCGAAGGATGAGGGGTGACTTGATAGAGGTTTATAAGATGATCAGAGGAATAGATAGAGTAGACAGTCAGAAACTTTTTCCCCGGGTACAACAGAGTGTTACAAGGGGACATAAATTTAAGGTGAAGGGTGGAAGGTATAGGGGAGATGTCAGGGGTAGGTTCTTTACCCAGAGAGTGGTGGGGGCATGGAATGCGCTGCCCGTGGGAGTGGTAGAGTTAGAATCATTGGCGACCTTTAAGCGGCAATTGGATAGGTACATGGATGGGTGCTTAATCTAGGATAGATGTTCGGCACAACATCGTGGGCCGAAGGGCCTGTTCTGTGCTGTATTGTTCTATGTTCTATGTTCTATGACTCAGAGACCACACACACATCTCTAGACTGTACACAGTGCAGAGTTTAGAGACCTCCATACAGAACCAGAAGACCATGCAGTGAAAAAACAAATTACAGGGAGATGAGTGAAGGCTTTATCTCTCAAGTTGACTGAGGCCTGCTGCTAACCAAGACCAGCTTTGTGTGTGCACTAAATGGCATGGCAATACCATAATTTCCACGTATGGAGTCAGATATTACGAGGGGGCATAGCTTTAAATTAAGGGGTGGTAGGTATAGGACAGATGTTAGGGGTAGATTCTTTACTCAGCGAGTCGTGAGTTCATGGAATGCCCTGCCAGTAGCAGTAGTGGACTCTCCCTCTTTATGGGCATTTAAACAGGCATTGGGTAGGCATATGGAGGGAAGTGGGCTAATGTAGGTTAGGTGGGCTTGGATCGGCGCAACATCGAGGGCCAAAGGGCCTGTACTGCGCTGTATTTTTCTATGTTCTAATACAGCTATACAGGGAGCCTGACTGTACAGAGAGCCTGACTCTACAGGGAGCCTGACTGTACAGAGAGCCTGACTGTACAGAGAGCCTGACTGTACTGGGAGCCTGACTGTACAGGGAGCCTGACTGCACAGGGAGCCTGGCTGAGGGGGCAAAAAGCACAACAGCAAAGCAAAGTGGGATGCTGTGAGCATTCAGTGAGACACAGAGAGAGTGAGCTCACAGTGTCCTTGCTGTAACGTTACAATAAGAGTTACCTGGTACAGCAATGAAATGTAGAAAGATCCTGTAAGTTCATCAGAGATATGCCATGAGGGGTCCCCGAGAATGGCACGTACCAGCTGCCAACACCATGCATGTGACTGGTGCCCATGACACTTTCCCTGAAGTGCTGGTGCCCAGTGTCACTCACAGTAAACGTAGAGCTGAATCGGTCAGGTAACCACGCGGATTTCCTCATTGAGCTTTCCCAACACAGAGCTCATTGGACGGGTTTGTTAAGATGGGATATTGAATATTAATGAGATGAGTTGGGCTGTTAATGAGCAATAATCCCCATTAAATGACAACTCACCATTACCTAGTGAGAACCTTACCATGCAATTTGCTAAAAGCATAAAAATGGTGCGAGATGATCTTGAAATTGAGATACATTTGTTGCCAATATGTGCTCAGTATCTCACTATAGCCCAAGTTACCCAGAGCCCTGGAGGATTCAATTGTCAAAGTCTCCTCTTACTGTTGTCATTGGTGATGTTTGTGTGCAATTTTCATCCTGTCTGGTTTTTATTGCAGTAACTACTTGATTTGTTTTGGACTTTCTTGCTGACCCTCAGGAATTGATATTTTTTTGTGAACTCAGCTAGTTCACTGTCTGGCACACCTCCTCTGCCCCCTCACCACATCCTCCCTGTAATGTGGTGACCAGAATTGAACACAATACTCTAAGTGTGGCCTAACCAAAATCTTATAAAGCTGCAACATGACATCCTGACTCTTGTACTTAATTCCCTGAGTGCAGCACCTCACATTTACCCAGATTAAACCCCATCTGTTATTTCTCCACTGATATCTGCAACTGCTCTATATCCCACTGTAACCTCTGACAACCTTCTCCACTTCCCACACTTTCCACAACATTAGTCATGGACCTCCAGCCTGAAAAACACCCTCCACTTCTACCCTCTGCCTTCTATGGGCAAGCCAATTCTGAATCCAAGCAGCCAAGTCACCATGGATCTTCAGGACGACCCTGTCGTAACCCTGACTAAAATCCAGGGTTTTAACTAAAATCCTGACTAACTTCCACTGCTCAACCATCATCGATCACCTTTGTCACCTCCTTGAAAAGTTCAATCAAGTTTATAAGACATGGACTGCCCTGCACAAAGCCATGCTGACTGTTTCTAATTAGGCCATGCTTTTCGATGCATGTAACTCCTATTCTCTCCAATAGCTTCTTCCCAACTATCGCTGTGAGATTCATCAGTTTATAGTTTCCTGGATTATCCCTGCTTCCCTTGTTGAACAGAGGAACAACATTAGCTACTTGTCAGTCCTCTGGGATCTCTCCAGTAGCTAGTGAGGATATAAAGATCTTGATGAAGGCCCCAGCAATCTCCTCTCTTGCCTCTCTCTATAACCTGGCTTGGATACTATCAGGCCCTGGTGACTTATCCATCTTAATGCTCTTCAAGAGGCCCAACACCACTTCTTTCTTGATCACAAAATGCCCGAGCATATTAGGAGGTTCCACACAAATCTTACTATCCTCCATATCCTTCTCCTGGGTGAATACTGACACATTTAGGATCTCTCTCACATCCTCTGCCTCCGAGCATAAATTTCTTCCTTTATCCTTGAGTGCTCCTACCTTTTCCCGAGTTATCTTCTTGCTTTTTACTGAATGTATAGAATGCCTTGAGTTTGTCTTTAACCTCACTTGCCAGAGTCATTTCTTGGGCCCTTCTTGTTCTCCTCATTCCCTGTGTGAGTTATTTCCTTTATATTTCTTTATATTCATCATGGGCCATGTCTGATTTTAGCTTACTGAACCTTACATATCCTTTTAGCTAAATTCACAAGCTCACCCGTTACCCAAGGTTCCCTTGCCTTGCCATCCTTGGCCTTTCTCCTCACTGGAACATGCCGATCCTGAACTCTGACCTGTAGATCTTTGAACAACTCCCACATGTCAAATGTGTACTTGCCTGATAATAGTTCCTCCCAATTAACACTCCCTAGCTCCTGCCTAATACTGACATAATTTGCCCTCCTCCAATTTTGTACCTTCCCACAAGGCCATGACTGACCCTTATTCATCGTTATCTTAAAACATAATGAGTTGGGATCACTGTTTCCAAAATGCTCTCCCACTGAAAGCTCAGTCTCTTGGCCAGGCTCATTAGTTGGTATAAGGTTCAATATGGCCCTTCCTCCAGTTGAACTATCCACGTACTATTTCAAGAAACATCCACAATATACGGTGAACATATAGCGGGTGTATTTTGGGAATACTGTGAATGTATTGAGACTACACTCAAAGCTGTGCCTCAGCAATGGTCAATACCTTGATGAGAGGGAGAGAGGTGCCTCACGGCTGTGCTTACTCAGAACACTGACAAGGAAATAGCCAAGCAAAATATAATGATTGAAAAATGAGAACAGTTGCATTCGAAATAAACTGGGATAGATTTCTTCATCAAGGAAATTAGGAAGAAAGTTTTGATAACTTTTAACCTGCTTACTGGAGTTACAATCTTAAGGGTTAGTTAATGTGTAGAAATTGTTGCAGATGTGTGGCCAAGATATTGCGTAAATCACCATTTTTTGAACATGATGCGGTGTTGGCTACGGCTGTAACCAGTAAACTCCATTTTATAGTAAATCTCACAGTTAGTTACATTCTAAAAATTTGTTTGTTAGAAAGATCTGAAGATTTGGACATTTTACAGGACTGAGATTGCAGGGTTTTTTTCACTTTATCTGCCAGAACGCAGCATTCCTGGAGGGTTCCTGTCCTCTGCGGCAGGAGAAAACGCCATGCACATGTTTTTAGTTCCTAGAAGTGAATGTTAACGGCTTCCAAAGGCTAATGGGAGACAGAAATGCAGCACATATTTGTCAAACTAATCAGCTCCAAATTAGGAAACTCCTGGAGAAGGGAATTTCCTTGTAGGGGATTGTATGCAGGAGGGGCTGCAGGATGGTACAAAATACAACATTCTTTCCTTTTCAAAAAAAAGCTTGCAGAATTGTATAGACCAGCTGCTCTATTTAACAATCTCTGAGAAAAGGGAATTTCACATTTGAATGACACAGCCTGATTAAAATTGTCAGTCAATTGCTTTAATAATAACATTTAAGCAAAGTATGTATTTGACATAATACTTTAACAGGAAATATCAAGACAGCCAGCACATTTCAGTTCCTTGCTATTCGGAAGTGTCAGTCATTAACAAAAGACAGGCTGAGAGAAAACATTTTGTCTCGAATTATTAAAATGTTGCAGCAGAAGCTGGTTCCCATAAATTTATACTAATCTATGCTAATGTATACTGATTTAGACAGCTCTACACTAATTTATACTAATCTATGCTGACTTGTACAAATGTATAGTAATTTATATTAATATATACTGATTTATACTAATTGTAATTTTAGATAAAAAAGCTGCAGTGGTGATGTAATTCTTACAGCTCTCCTTGTGATTGGTAGACTCAGTTAGCAGCAGTCAGTATAACATCATGGATGTGCATTTACAATAGCTCCCATTTCTTTAGGAATAATATAACAAAATAGCCTTACTTCCTTTATGCATTATATCAAAATCAAAAAAATATTAAGAGTAGGCTTTTATAATTAAACTGGTTATGGTTCCAGTCTGATTTAGCTTGTTTCTTTTTGACGTATTATTCATGGTGTTGCTTTGAAGGTGGGATTTTTTACCTTCATTCACGACTGAGTGAAGAGCTGTAAGGTTCTGTGGTCAATATTGTACACCTCCTAGTGTATCCGATTGCTGCTGGATCTCACTCATGGTCTGGCATCTGCTAGTTAGTGAAACTGGTGGTGTTTACTTAGAGTCATAGAGATGTACAGCACAGAAACAGACCCTTCGGTCCAACTCGTCCACGCCAACCAAATATCCTAACCTAATCTAGTTCTATTTGCCAGCATTTGGCCCATATCCCTCTAAACCCTTCCTATTCATCATGTACCCATCCAGATGCCTCTTAAATGCTGTAATTGTACCAGCCTCCAAAACTTCTTCTGGCAGCTCATTTCATACATGCACCACCCTCTGTGTGAAAGTGTTGCCCCTTAGGTCTCTTTTATATCTTTGCCCTCTCACCCTAAACCTATGTCCTCTATTTCTGGACTTCCCCACCCCATGGAACAGACTTTCTCTATCTACCCTATCCATGCCCCACATGATTTTGTAAACCTCTATAAGGTCATCCCTCAGCCTCCGACGCTCCAGGGAAAACAGCCCCAGCCTATTCAGCCTCTTCCTATAGCTCAAATCCTCAAAAGTGCTAGTTAGTAATGCTGTTGCCACTTACTTGATGGTTAGCGACTTTACTTATGGGAATTGCTAAACTCATTAGTGATACTGCTGGAGTTTACTTACTGGTTAGTGACATTACTGGCTGTATTTCAGTGGTTAGGGATACGGCTGGTATTTATTTGCTGGTTAATGATAACAGTGGTGTTTACTCATTGGTTCAAGACGTTACTGGTGAGGTTCTGCTGGTTAGTGATGTTATTGGTATTGATTCATGAGTTAGTTATGCTATGGTGTGTTGTTACTGGATAGTGATGTTACTGGTGTTAATTCACAGGTCAGCAATGTTTCTGGTGTTTAGTCGCCGGTTAATCATGTTTCTGGTGTTGTTCTGCTCACTGGTTAGTGATGCCATTGACCTAGTTCAGTTGTGGGTTAAATATGGAATCTATTCCCTCTCACTGATGCTGGAGGCTGAGCTTTATCTTTCTTTTCCTTCATTCACAGGATATGGGCACCACATGCTGGACCAGCATTTACTGCCCATCCCTAATTGCCCAGACGGCAGTTAAGTGTCCCCTCATTGCTGTGGGTCTGGAGCCACATGTAGACCAGACCAGCTAACAAAGGCAGTGTCCTTCCCTAAAGGGCATTGGTGACCGAGATGGGATTTTCCAACAATCGACAATAGCTTCATGGTCAACATTCAACTCTTCATTCCAGATTTTTATTGAATTCCAAATCCACTTTCTGCCATGTCAGGGTTCAAACCCGGGTCCCCAGAACATTATCTGTTCTGGATTAACAGTCATAGTGTCACAGAGATGCACAGCCTGGAAACAGACCCTTCGGTTTCACGCCGACCAGATATCCCAACCCAATCTGCCAGCACCCGGCCCATATCCCTCCAAACCCTTCCTATTCATATACCCATCCAGATGCCTCTTAAATGTTGCAATTTGTACCAGCCTCCACCACATTCTCTGGCAGCTCATTCCATACATGTACCACCCTCTGCGTGAAAAAGTGATAATACCACTAGGCCTTCACCTCTCCTGCACTAAAACCCATTGCTGCTTTCCATGTTTCCATTTATTGGATTCTTTTCACTGGCTGATTACCCTTTCAAAGCTCAGGCTGGGATTGGATGTGTTTGTTGAAGTACTGACTTCTTTGTATCTGTGAGCTAGTCAGCTGTTGCCTGCTTTCGACTGGTCACTTGGAGGAACAGTCTTGTTTGACAGAATTGTCTTGTCCTTTCTTCCAATAGTAGCTTTTTTAAAAATTAATTAATTGGATGTTGGTATCATCAGCTAGTCCAGCATTTATTGCCCGTCCCTAGTTGCCCTTGAGAAGGTGGTGGTGAGTGCCTTCTTGAACCACTGCAGTTCACCCTTAGGAGGGAATTCCAGGATTTTGACCCAGCGAAGTGAAGGACAGTGAAGGAGCAGCCATATATTTTCATGTCAGGGTGGTGAGTGGTTTAGAGGGGAGCTTTCAGGGTGTGGTTTTCCCATGTATCTTCTGCTTTGGTTCTTCTAGATAGTAGTGGTCATGGATTTAGAAGATGCTGTTTAAAGTGAATTTCTGCAGTGCACACTGCTGTGCAAAGATGTGTAGGTTAGGTGAATTAGCTATGGGAAATGTAGGGGGTGGGTCTGAATAGGATGCTCTCCAGAGGGTTGGTGTGGGCTCAGTGGACTAAATTGCCTGTTTCCACTCTGTAGGGATTCTATGATTCTGTGATTCTATGCTGCAAATGAGCTTCGATGGTGAGGTCAGCGATGCCAACTCAATGAGCTTCTTTGTCCTGAATGGTCTCAAGCTTCTTGAATGTTGTTGGAGTTGCTCCCATCCAAGCAGGTAGAGAGTATTCTTTGACACTCCTGACTGTGTTTTGTAGAAGGTGGTCAGACTTTGGGGAGTCGGAAGGTGAGTTATTCACTGCAGGATTCCTAGCTTCTGAACTGCCCTTGTAAACACTGTGTTTATCTTGTGAGCCTAGTTGAGTTCCTGGTCAATGGTAACCCCCAGGATGTTGATAACAGGAGATTTGGTGATGGCAATATTATTGACTATCAAGGGGAAGTGGTTAGATTGTCTCTTATTGGAGATGGTCATTGCCCGGCATTTGTGTGGCACACATGTTACTTTCCACTTGCCAGTCCAAGCCTGGATATTGTCCAGATTTTGTCACATTTGAATATGGATGGCATCAGTATTTGAGGAATTGTGAATGATGCAGAACATTGTGCTATTATCAGCAAACATCCCCATTTCTGATCTTATTATAGAGGAAACATCATTGATGAAGCATCTGATGATGGTTGGACTTAGGACACTATCCTAAGGAACTCCTACAGAATGTCTTGGAGCTGAGGTGACTGACATCCAACAACCACAACCATCTTCCTGTGTGTTTAAGCAGCAGAGAGTTTGCCCCTGATGCCCACTGATCCTGGTTTTGCCCAGCTCCTTAATGCCATACTCGTTCGAATGCAGCCTTGATGTCACTCTCACCTGGCCTCTGGAATTCAGCTCTTTTGTCTGTGTTTGAATCCAGACAGTCATGGGGTCAGGAGCTGAGTGACCCTGGTGAAATCTAAACTGGGCATCGCTGAGTAGGTGCTGCTTGATTGCACGGTTAATGACCCCTTCAACACTTTACTGATGAACAAGATTAAAGTGATAGGGCAGTAATTTAGATTTGTCCTGCTTTTTGTGTACAGAATGTACCTGGGTAATTTTCCACACTCTTGGATAGATGCCAGTATTGTAAACGTGTGGAACAGCTTCGCTAGGGGAGTGGAAATTTCAGGAGCACTGTACTATTGCCAGAATGGTATGAGGGCCCATAGCCTTTGCAGTATCCAGTGTCTCCAACAATTTTTTGGAAGAAAGAACAAAGAACAAAGACAATTTACAGCCCAGGAACAGGTCCTTCTGCCCTCCAAGCCTGAGCCAATCCAAATCCACTGTCTAAACCTATCACCCAATTCCTAAGCATCTGTGTCCCTCTGCTCCCCACCTACTCATGCATCTGTCCAGACGCATCTTAAATGAATCTACCGTGCCTGTCTCTACTACCTCTGCTGGCAATGAGATGCTGCCTGACCTGCTGTGCTTTGACCAGCAACACATTTGCAACACATTCCAGGCACCTACCACCTCTATAAAAAGTACTTGTCGCATGTATCTCCCTTAAACTTTACACTCTCTCATCTTGAACTCATGAGCTCTCGTTATTAAATCCTTCACCCTGGGAAAAAGCTTATCTCTACCCACCCTGTCTATACCCTTCATGATTTTGTAAACCTCAATCAGGCCCCCCTCAATCTCCTTTCTGTAATGAAAACAATCCTAACTTACTCAACCTCTCTTCATAACTAGCACCTTCCATACCAGGCAACATCCTTGTAAACCTTCTCTGCACCCTCTCCAAAGCGTCCACATCCTTTTGCTAATGTGGCGACCAGAACTGTACACAGTATTCTAAATGCAGCCAAACCAATGTCTTGCATAATTTTAACATGACTTGCCAGCTCTTATACTCAATACCCTGTCGGATGAAGGCAAGTATACTATATGCCTTCTTGACCACTCTATCCACCTGTGCAGCAACCTTCAGGGTACAATGGACCTGCACTCCTAGATCTCTCTGTTCATCAACTTTTCCCAAGGCTCTTCCGTTTGCAGTATAGTTCGCTCTAGAATTAGACTTCCCAAAATGAATTACCTCACATTTGCCTTTATTGAACTCCATCTGCCACTTCTCCGCCCAGCTCTCCAGTCTATCTATATTCTCCTGTATTCTTTGACAGTCCCCTATGCTTTCTGCAACTCCACCAATCTTTGTGTAATGTGCAAACTTGCTGAACATACCAACTGACCCCTGTGGAACACCACTGGTCACCTTTCTCCATTTCAAGAAACTCCCTTCTACTCTTGCTCTCTGTCTCCTGTTGCTCAACTCGTTCTTTATACACCTTAGCTAGAACACCCTGCACACCATGTAAGGCATTTGATAAAGTTTCCCATTAGTTTTCCAGGGGGAACCTTATCAAACGCGTTACTAAAGTCCATGTATATGACATTTACAACCTTTCCTTCATCTATCAACTTGGTCACTTCCTCAAAGAACTCAACCTCCTCAAATATCACGCGGAGTGAATTGAATTGGTTGAAGACCGATACCTGTAACACTGGGGACCACTGGAGGAGGCCGAGATGGATCATCCACTCGGCACTGCTGGCTGAAGATTGCTGTGAAAGCTTCAGCCTTATCTTTTGCACTGGGGCTGGGGCTCTTCCATCATTGAGGATGGGGATATTTGTGGAGCCTCCTCCTCCAGTGAGGTGATTAATCGCCCGCCATCATTCATAACAGGATGTGGCAGCTCTGCAGAGATTAAATCTGATCCACTGGTTGTGGGATTGCTTAATTCTGTCTATCACTTGTTGATTATGTCATTTGGTATGCAAGAAGTTTTGTAACTTCACCAGGTTAACACTTCATCTTCAGTTATGTCTGTTGCTGCTCCTGACATGTCTTCCTGCACTCCCCCTTATGTTTGAGAAAATGGAGGGGCACGGTGTCAAGAATGTTAGCAAGAAGCGTCCTGGTGATACAATTGCGGGCGGTGAACACAAACGAAAGGCTATAACACTGGGAGAGAAGCTCAGTATTATAAAGCATTTTGAGCGTAAGGAGAGAATATGTGATACAGCTCACTTAACAGGAATGAGGGAGTCTATGCACCATGATGACCCTCTGTCCCTGCATTTATAATATTTTTAAATGGACTGTGTTAAATTTACTTTAGTTTTATTGATAAATATGATTTATACCTTCACTCAGGCTGTGCTATACTGTGTGTCACACGTTTGGGTGATTTTTGAGCCATCATGAGTGGTCTGCCCCAACCCCATTTTTCCCAGAGGCCCTGTTACTTACCTGAAGTGATTGATTTATTAAGTGAGGTTTCACTGGAATGGAAATGAAATGTGCATCAAACCATCTATTTTTGTCAGTCGTATTTGTGAATGAATGTGAGATTGTTTGGGGTTTTTTAAAGGCATATGGGTTAACTTGCGTAGTAGTACTGTAATGAGTAATCTGTCCTTGTTTGTCAGTTGTTAAAGAATATGTTTGTTTACAATAAATACTTATGTCCTTGTTAATGACAAAACCTGATGAGAATTACATTTACTCTGAATTGCAGTCCATCAGCGAAATGGATCAGCTTGCTGGTTTAATTTGGAAGTTACACATTTCTGATGGCTTTGTGGATTAGTGGAGCTCAGCTACTGGTACATTCTTCCATATGAGTTGAGACATGTACATGGGAGAAGGTGATGGGTTCGGGTTGATGAACTGAAAATGTGTTGCTGGAAAAGCGCAGCAGGTCAGGCAGCATCCAAGGAGCAGGAGAGTCGACGTTTCAGGCATGAGCCCTTCTTCAGGAATGAGGAAGGTGTGTTCAGCAGGCTAAGATAAAAGGTCTTATCTCCAACACACCCCATCCACCTGGACACCCCGTGCTGGCCTCTTACCCCGCCCTCGATCAAGAAGGGCTTATGCCCGAAACGTCGACTCTCCTGCTCCTTGGATGCTGCCTGACTTGCTGCGCTTTTCCAGCAACACATTTTCAGCTCAGGTTGATGAAGCCAAGAACTGCCCTGAACTTGAGTCAAACATCTATCCCCTGAACTCTGCTACTTCCTGCACAGATGCTGCCTGGCTTTCTGTTCCAGCATTATCCATTCATATGTCAAATTGTTTTCTCCAACATTCTTTGTCTCCCTCTGATTGTTCCTTTGCTTGGGGTTTGGTCGATTTCCGTAGATGTCAGCCAGACTAAAAGAACCACACAGGATGTGCTTGTTTAACTTTGTTGATTTCTCCCTGTAGCCCATCAGCTTGGAAACCAGACAAGACTCTCTTTCGAATATTGATGTTAGTTTAGGCTGGGACAAAGATTCTGACTGTAGGCTGCTTTGTTTTAAACATTTTGACAGCCAGTATCGTCTTCAAATCTAAGTAGGTTATAAACAGTTTAGAACTGATGTAAATTCTGACACAAAGCTCGAGTGAAAATTGCAAATGATTTTATTATTTAATCTCATTGGCACAATTATTCACAGTAAACAGTACAGGCTTTAGAGAAGTCTGATGGGCGATGACATGATGGAAGAAAGCTGTGTCCATGTCAAATGTCAAGGTATTGTAAATAAGACGACCTCAAAAACAATGTAGAAAGCTTTAAGTGACATGTTAACCCAGCTTTACCAAGGACAAATGCAGAGGAGGTTGAGAAATTTCAAGCAAAAAGAACAAAGAAGTAAAAATTAATTTAGATTGTAAATTAGAAGCAAGTTGCAGAACAGCCCATATTAAAATCCTGCATTATTTACTGTTGAGGTTGAGGGGACAATACCTAAGGTGTGGAAAAAGAGAGGCTGGATCGAGAAAGGAGTCAGGAGTAAGGGGATGTCAACCAACAGGGAAAGTACGTGTACAAACATTTGCTTTTGTTATTCTGTTGTTCATTGAGAAACATCAAACTCAAAAGACGTAACATTAATTTCTTTTAATAATATTGGTTTAACCCGACTGGATCACAATGATGTTCAAGGACCTATCAATAGATAATAAAATCAGAACATGCTAGAGAAATTCAGCAGATCTGGCAGCATTTGTGAAGAGAGGTTCAAGAGTTAATGTTTTGAGTCCAATATGAGTCGCCTTCAGAGCTGGAATCAATCGATAGAGATTGCCCTGATTGACTAAATCATATCGACTTTTCTCAGCTTTTCCAGACAGCACTAATATGGACTGGTGTATTTTAAGTGTATTTTAACATTTTCTACCCTATTTCACTCATGGGTCTCAGTGATATATGAGGTTTTATTTTTGAGGTAAATGTGAACATACTGAGCCATCTCTGTTCTAAAACAGCGTGTGATATTTTTAAATTAGCAGTTAGAGTGTATTTATGGTCTTCAAATACTCTGAAATTCTTCAGTGGTGAGCTGTAGTCCACATACATATCATTGAGACCAGCAGCCAGCAATCTTTTAAATTATTATTCATTTGTGGGTTTTGGGTGTCACTGGCTGGGCCAGCATCGATAGCCCATCCCTATTTGCCTTTGAGAAGATGGGGGTGAGCTGCCTTCTTGAATTGCTGCAGGACATTTGCTGTGGGTTGACCCACAATGCCTGCTGGGTGGGAATTCCAGGATTTTGACCCAACAACTGTGAAGGAATGTCAGTATATTTCTAAGTCAGGGTGGTGAGTGGCTTGGAGAGGAACTTGAAGGTGGGGGTGGTGTTCACAAGTACCTGCTGCCCTTGTCCTTCCAGATGGAAGTGGCCGTGGGTTTGGAAGGCGCTGTCTAAGGAGCTTTGGTGAATTTCTGCAGTGCATCTTGCAGACAGTATACACTGCTACACCTGAGCACCAGCGGTGGAGGGATCGATGTTTGTGGATGTGGTGTCAATCAAGTGGGTTGCTTTGTCATGGATGGTGTCAAGCTTCTTGAGTGTGGTTAGAGTGTGGGGAGTATTCCATCACACTCTTGACTTGTGCCTTGTAGATGGTGGATAGGCTTTGGAGTGTCAGGAGGTGAGTTACTTGCCGCAGTATCCCTAGTCTCTGACCTGCTCTTGTAGTCACTGGTGTTTAAGTGGTGAGTCCAGTTGAGTTTCTGGTCAGTGGCAATCCCAAGGCTGTTGACAATGGGGGATTTAGTGATGGTAATACCATTAGAGTGTCTCTTATTGGTGAAGGTCATTGGCTGGCACTTGTGTGGCGCAGATGTTACTTGCCGCTTGTCGGCCCAAGCCTGGACATTGTCCAGATCTTTTCAATTAGATTACTTACAGTGTGGAAACAGGCCCTTCGGCCCAACAAGTCCACACCGACCCGCCGAAGTGCAACCCACCCATACCCTACATTTACCCCTTCACCTAACACTACGGGCAATTTAACATGGCCAATTCACCTAACCCGCACATCTTTGGACTGTGGGAGGAAACCGGAGCACCCGGAGGAAACCCACGCAGACACGGGGAGAATGTGCAAACTCCACAGTCTGTTGCCTGAGTCGGAAATTGAACCTGGGTCTCTGGCGCTGTGAGGCAGCAGTGCTAACCACTGTGCCACTGTGCTGCCCACTATGTTGTTGCGTTTGAGCACAGACTGGTTCAGTAACTGAGGAGTCACAAATGGTGCTGAACACTGTACACTCATCGGCGAACATCCTCACTTCTAATCTTATGACAGAGAGAAAGCTGTTGATGAAACAGCTGAAGATTGTTGGGCCTAGGACACTACCCTGAGGGACTCCTGCAGAGATGTCCTGGGACTGAGACGACCAACCTTCCATAACCAAAACCATCTTCCTTTGTGCCCAGTATGACTCTAACCAGCAGAGTGTTTGTCCCCTGATACCCATTGATTCCAGTTTTGCTAGGGTTCCTTGTTACCATAGCTCAGGTCAAATGTGGCCTTGATGTCAAAGTCTCATACCTCCCCTCTGGAATTCAACTCTTTTGTCCGTGTTTGAACTTGGGCTGTAATGAGGTCAGGAGCTGAGTGGCCCTGGCAAAACCCAAACTGGGTGTGACTGTTGCTGAGCAGGTGTTGCTTGATAGCACAGTGGGTGACACCTTCCATCATTTTACTGATGATGGAGGGTCAACCGATTGGGCGGTAATTGGCCGGGTTGGATTTGTCCTGCTTTTTGAGTACAGGGCATACCTGGGCAATTTTTCAAATTGTGGGGTAGATGCCAGTGTTGTAACTGTCATAGAATAGCTTGGCAAGGGGAATGTCAGATTCTGGTGCACAAGGTGGTTTTCCTCTGCTCTGTGTAGTTTACTCTGTGGTGCAGTGTGTGGCGTTTCATTGAAATAATGTTCTAATGCAGCTTCGTTTGTGGATGTTGCGATGGTTGCTTCTGTAGTTCAGTATTTGGTCTGTATGTGTTGTTTTCCTGGAGACACTGATGTGAAATTCCCCATTGGCTGTTCACTCTACAGTGACATCTAGGAATGTTGTTGTGAATGTTATGCCAGTAAGGGTATTATTGCTGGTCTTGAAGGTTTCCTCTAATTTGTTTTGTTTAGTGATGACAAAGGTGTCATCAACGTGGTGGACCCAGAGCTTGTCCCTGTTGCTCAGAAGAGAAGGGGAGAAGGGGAGAGAGGAGCAGAGCGTTGGTCATTGAGGACTCCACAGTTAGGGGGACAGATAGGAGGTTCTGTGGGAATGAGAGAGACTGACGGTTGGTGTGTCGCTTCCCAGATGCAAAGGTTCGTGATGGCTCTGATTGTATTTTCGAGATCAGGGTGAGGAGGGGGGCAGCCCTGTGTCATGGTTCACATGGGTGCTTGTGGCATGGTGGGGGAGGGGGAGTGGGGATTTGCGGTAGAGGTTCGGGGACCTGGGCTGGATGCTTGGTACTGGAGTGGGCAGGGTTGTTGACTGGTTTGTTGCCCATGCTGCATGCTGGCGCGGTGGGGGGAGTGGAGTTAGGGGCTAGCCAGGTGTCACCCTGTCAGGGGTTTTCTGTGGGCCTCTGAATGGTTGTGGAAGGGGTCATGGGGTGGGAGCGGGCTGCGGGGGATGGGCACAATTGAAATGTGGAGCTTATTCAATGAACAGCTACTGCGTGTCCTTGATAAGTATGTACCTGTCAGGCAGGGAGGGAGTTGTCGAGTGAGGGAGCAGTGGTTTACTAAAGAAGTTACTTTAATAAACTACTAGCCCAGACGGGATTGAGGTTCACAAGGAGGAGGTGTCATCGATTCCAGAAAGTGTGAAGATTGATAAATCCCCTGGGCCAGATGGGATTTATCCTGGGAGGAGATTGCAGAGACTTTTGCTTTGATCTTTATGTCATTATTGTCTACAGGAATAGTGCCTGAAGACTGGAAGACAGCAAATGTTGTTCCCTTGTTCAAGAAGGGAGTAGGGACAACCCTGGGAATTATAGAGCAGTGAGCTTTACATCAGTTGTGGGTAAAGTGTTGGAAAAGGTTATATAAAACAGAATTTATAATCATCTAAAAAGGTATGTGTTGATTATGGATAGTCAACGTGGTTTTGTGAAGGGTAGCTTTTGCCTCATAAACCTTATTGAGTACTTTTAGAAGGTAACCAAACAGGTGGATGAGGGTAAAGCAATTGATGTGGTGTATATGGATTTCCACTGACCCCCTCCTTCCACTGACTGAAGTGGTCCTCACTCTGAACAACTTCTCTTTCCAATCCTCCCACTTCCTCCAAACTAAAGGAGTTGCCATGGGCACCCGCATGGGCCCCAGCTATGCCTGCCTCTTCGTAGGATATGTGGAACAGTCCATCTTCCGCAGCTACACTGGCACCACTCCCCACCTTTTCCTCCGCTACATCGATGACTGTATCGGCGCTGCCTCGTGCTCCCTCGAGGAGGTTGAACAGTTCATCCACTTTACTAACACCTTCCACCCCGACCTCAAATTCACCTGGACTGTCTCAGACTCCTCCCTCCCCTTCCTAGACTTCTCCATTTCTATCTCAGGCAACCGACTCAACACGGACATTTACTATAAACCGACTGACTCCCACAGCTACCTGGACTACACCTCCTCCCACCCTGTCCCCTGTAAAAACGCCATCCCATATTCCCAATTCCTTCGTCTCCGCCGCATCTGCTCCCAGGAGGACCAGTTCCAATACCGTACAACCCAGATGTACAGTATTCAAATTTCCCCCCAGACGTGATCAACGATGCCCTCCACCGCATCTCCTCCACTTCCCGCTCCTCCGCCCTTGAGCCCCGCCCCTCCAACCGCCACCAGGACAGAACCCCACTGGTTCTCACCTACCACCTCACCAACTTCCGTATACATCATATCATCTGTCGTCATTTCCGCCACCTCCAAACAGACCCCACCACCAGGGATATATTTCCCTCCCCTCCCCTATCAGCGTTCCGCAAAGACCACTCCCTCTGTGACTCCCTCGTCAGATCCACACCCCCCACCAACCCAACCTCCACCCCCGGCACCTTCCCCTGCAACCGCAGGAAATGTAAAACTTGCGCCCACACCTCCACACTCACTTCCCTCCAAGGCCCCAAGGGATCCTTCCATATCCGCCACAAGTTCACCTGTACCTCCACACACATCATCTATTGCATCCGCTGCACCCGATGTGGCCTCCTCTATATTGGGGAGACGGGCGCCTACTTGTGGAACGTTTCAGGGAACACCTCTGGGACACCCGGACCAACCAACCCAACCGCCCCGTGGCTCAACACTTCAACTCCCCCTCCCACTCCACCGAGGACATGCAGGTCCTTGGACTCCTCCATCGCCCAGACCATAGCAATAAGATGGCTGGAGGAAGAGCGCCTCATCTTCCGCATAGGAACCCTCCAACCACAAGGGATGAACTCAGATTTCTCCAGTTTCCTCATTTCCCCTCCCCCCACCTTGTCTCAGTCCCAACCCTCGAACTCAGCACCGCCCTCCTAACCTGCAATCTTCTTCCTGACCTCTCCGCCCCCACCCCACTCCGGCCTATCACCCTCACCTTCACCTCCTTCCACCTATCACATTTCCAACGCCCCTCCCCCAAGTCCCTCCTCCCTACCTTTTATCTTAGCCTGCTTGGCACACTCTCCCCATTCCTGAAGAAGGGCTCATGCCCGAAACGTCGATTCTCCTGCTCCTTGGATGCTGCCTGACCTGCTGCGCTTTTCCGGCAACACATTTTCAGCTCTGATCTCCAGCATCTGCAATCCTCACTTTCTCTCTGTATATGGATTTCAGTAAGGCTCCCCACGGTAGGCAATTGCATAAGATACAGAGGCATGGGATTGAGGGTGATCTAGCAGTTTGGATCAGAAATTGGCTAGCTGAAAGAAGACAGAGGGTGGTGGTTGATGGGAAATGTTCATCCAGGAGTTCAGTTACTAGTGATGAACCGCAGGGATCTGTTTTGAGGGCACTGCTGTTTGTCATTTTTATGAATGATCTGGATGAGGGTATAGAAGGATGGGTTAGTAAATTTGCAGATGATACTAAGGTCGGTGGAGTTGTGGATAGTGCTGAAGGATGTTGCAGGTTACAGAGGCATGTAGATAAGCTGCAGAGCTCGGCTGAGAGGTGGCAAAGGGAGGTGATTTACTTTGATGGATCAACAGAAATAAAGAGTCCTGGGCTGATGGTAAGATTTTTGGTAGTGTCGATGACCAGAGAGATCTTGGTATCCATGTACATAAATCCCTGAACGTTGTCATCCAGGTTGGTAGGGTTGTTAAGAAGTTGTGTTAGCTTTTATTGGTAGAGGATTGAGTTTCAAAGCCACGAGGTCATGTTGCAGCTGTACAAAACTCTTCTGCGACCGCAGAGTATCGTTTACGGTTCTCGTCGTGGTGTTTCGGGAAGTATGTGGAAGCTGTGGAAAGGGTGCAGAGGAGACTTACTAGGATGTTGCTTGGTATGGAGGGAAGGTCTTATGAGGAAAGGCTGAGGGACTTGAGGCTGTTTGTTAGAGAGAAGAAGGTTGAGAGATGACTTAATTGAGACATATAAGACGACAGGGTGCAGGTTCATAGCTCCTTGAAAGTGGAGTCGCAGGTAGATAGGATAGTGAAGAAGGCGTTTGGTATGCTTTCCTTTATTGGTCAGAGTATTGAGTACAGGAGTTGGGAGGTCATGTTGCGGCTGTACAGGACATTGGTTAGGCCACTGTTGTAATATTGCGTGGTCTCCTTCCTATCAGAAGGATGTTGTGAAACTTGAAAGGGTTCAGAAAAGATTTACAAGGATGTTGCCAGGGTTGGAGAATTTGAGCTATAGGGAGAGGCTGAACAGGCTGGGGCTGTTTTCCCTGGAGCGTCGGAGGCTGAGGGGTGACCTTGTAGAGGTGTATAAAATTATGAGGTCCAGAACTAGAGAGTGTCGGTTTAGGGCGAGAGGGAAAAGATATAAAAGAGACCTAAGGAGCAACCTTTTCACACAGAGGGTGTTATCTGTATGGAATGAGCTGCCAGAGGAAGTGGTGGAAGCTAGTAAAATTGCAATATTTAAAAAACATCTGGATGTATATGAATAGGAAGGGTTTGGAGGGATATGGGCCGGGTGCTGACAGGTGGGACTAGATTAGGTTGGGATATCTAGTCGGCATGGACGAGTTGGACCGAAGGGTCTGTTTCCATGCTGTGCATCTCTATGACTATTGTCAAGATTGTTATCAGTTGCAATTGCCTTTGCAGCATTCAGTGCCTCTTGATATCATGGGGAATGAATCGAATTGGCTGGGGACTGGTGTCTGTGATGCTAGAGAACACTGGAGGAGCGTTCTGGCTGAAGATCATTGTGAATGCATCAGCCTTATCTTTTGCACTGTGTGCTACACTCCTCCATCATTGAGGATCAGTGGACCCTTCTCCTCCAGCGAATTAATTGTCCAGTGATTCAGTGGTAAGCACTGCTGCCTCACAATGCCAGGGACCCAGGCTCGATTCCAGCCTTGGGTGGCTGTCTGTGGGGAGTTTGCACATTCTCCCTGTGTCTGTGTGGGTTTCCTCCCTGTGTCTGCGTGGGTTTCCTCCCACAGTCCAAAGGTGTGAAGGTTCAGTGAATTGCCCGTGATAAATTGTCCATAGCATTCAGAGATGTGTAGGTTAGATGCATTAGTCAGGGGGTAAATGTAGAGTAATAGGGTAGGGGAATAGGAATGGGCCTGGGCAGAATACTCTTTGATGGGTCAGAGTGGACTTGCTGGGCCGAAGGGCCTGTTTCTACACTGTAGGGATTCTATGATTCTACTATTCACGACTGGATGTGGAAGAGCTGCAGAGTTTCGATCTGATCCGGTGGTTGTGGGATCACTTAGCTGTCTATCACTTGCTGTTAATGCCATTTGGCATGCAAGTCATCCTGCTTGGTGGCTTCACCAGGTTGACGCCTCATTTTTAGGTATGCCTGATACTGTTTTTGGCATGCCCTCCTGCACTGTCCATTGAACCAGGGTTGATCCCATGACTTGATGGTAATGGTTGAGTGCGGGATGTGCTGGGTCATGAGGTGACAGATTGTGCTGGAGTACAGTTCTGGTGCTGTTGATGGCCCACAGTGCATTTAAAGTAACTTACACAGAGCAATCTTCCAACATGTTCCTTTTGTTTAAATATAAATTAGGAACTGAGTTTTATAAACTCTCTTTAATGATATTGACAGGCAGTTGTGCATATGACTTGTAAATATCCAGTTACAGTTCAGATGCCAGGCTGAACTTTGTTCCAAACCTATTTGCTATCTTTCACATGATTTGGATGGGTTTTGTGGCGTTATGTCAAAAATCTCAGTCATTGCACAGCAGCCAAATGTGCTTCTTTTTGCCCGATTTTCTAAGAATTTCTCCCAGCAGCCTTTGTGAACTGCAGCACGAGGAGGACAGAGCAAGTAAAACACATTGACCAGCTGGTGGCCTTTGAGTATAACCATGTGGCACCCTTTATAAACAGCAGCAAGAGCCCCCATTCTCTTCGATGTGTGGACAGTGAGGATTGAGAACTGTTTAAAAAAAGTCCCCAGTGACTTTTTTAATGTTATCACCTTCAACCCAAAACATCAAAAGGTCATTATAGAACAGTCCCTTCAATCTATCCTCATCTCAGCAACCATTACATCACATTGCAACACTAGCCTATATCCCAGTGGTTTAATTGTTTTTAATGTTATCACCTTCGACAGGAAAAGTCAAAAGGTCATTCTAAAATATTTGAATACATTATACTTCATGATGATGTATAGAGTCCAATGTAAGAAAAAAGCTTAATAATAACTATCTAAGGGAATTAGGATCAGTGTTTGAAAGGGGAAGAGTGCAGGGTGGAGGGAACATTTAGATAGATGTTTTGACACAGGCCGATGAGCTAGAGTTTAAAACTTTTCCGATTTATTTGGAGCCAGAAGGGAAATTCCTGGGTTGTTTTCGTTAATCAGCCTCACCACTGGGTAAAGAGTTGTGAGACAGAACTGTGAACAGGACCGTCTGAATCAAAGTCCCCTCTACTGGAACGATGGCTTTGATTGACTGCTCCACCCTCTGTCCCTGACTTGCTGTTTGTTCCTGGTGGTATGGTGACTGATTGAATTGCAATAGAGGGTTGATGTGACCCTCTGCTGAGACTTATGAGACGAGTCTTGCATTCAGATGAAAAAACAGGTGACCCTTCAGACTTGCCCTTGCAGGCTGCTAAAACTCACTTAATTGGCCTTTAATTCCAGAAAGGTTCCTTCTGTTCTCTAAGACATTACAGACAAGAAGAACACAGTGTATAGCATGTGAGACTGTGATCATGTTTGCAGTGTTGTGCTAGCGCCAAGAGCAACAAACAATAAATACTTTTAAATTCAAAGCACTGCCGATGAAATGTTGCAAAATATTAAACCAGACCCATGCTAACTTCCTTTCCATCACACTTCCAGACATGTTCCAAATAACATTCATTCCAACCAGTTCATGGAATTAGATTGCATCATTACAATACAGACCATCTGCTGTGGGATGTCCAAATGAAATAGTGCGGTCACGACTCTGCGGTTAGCTGTATAAAGAGATAAGTTGACCATGAAATGTTCAAATTTGAACGATGTATTTAATATACTATCAATGTTGGCATGGAAGTTGAACTCTTGTAAAACCCTTTCACAAATGGAGGTGAACTTATAAACTGAGTACAAAAGTAAACTAGCAGTTTGACCATGCTTGGTTGCTACTTTAAAAGGTCACAGCCATCTCCTGCAAAGAGCAGGGGTGTTTTAAAGTGCACACTATAATGCAGCCCGTGGAGATGGTGCACAGGGATATGGGAAAAGACAGAAGATTCACATTTGGTAATAGAACCAGTACAGGCCTTATGGGCCAAATGGCCTTCTTCTGTATCATGTCTGTGCTTCTCTGGTATCATCTACTCTGACTGTGTGCTCAATTAGAAGATGCCTGTGAATAAAACATGCTTTTTTGGGGTGAAACATCGAGACTGGCTGCTAGTGCAAGGGCTGTATTTCCTGTCAGTCGGATCATTTTAAGTGGCAAGTTGACTCATACACTATCACTTATTGTACTTGTTCTGTCAAAATAAATTGTCTGAGTTATGCCAGGCTACCCCAGCCCCACTCCCCTTATTAACTACAAATACAAATAGCATAAAGTTGCACAATCTGGCCATATTCCTGTTTGTGAAATCATAAATTAAACTGGCTCACCAAATACCCTCAAACTCAATTGCCCCATAACACTGAAAACAGCCACATGATAAATGTTCCTTTCCCAGCTGGGAAGATATATCCAAAGCCTGATATTTATTATTTCAACATCAGTTCCCACTTAAGTTGTTTGCATATATGAGTCATCAATTTCCTATTTTTCCAAAGGGGTTTGAAAAGAATTAAAGTTCAGTCACAGACTTACATTCTCATGTCAATGCTCAGACTACCCATATATAGTTCGGTTAATTCTGACCATGTGTTCTTTGTTAATGGATTTTAGAACAAATTTGATATTGTTCAAAGAAAACAGCCCAATAATCCCTGCAAATCATTTGAACAGTCTAAAGTGACACAGACATTTACCATTCAAAGTAATTGAATTGAGAATTCCATTTCTCTCCAGCTTTAAAGGTATACATACAATCTGTCATTCAGTTTCACGTTGCAGGCGTTTTATTGGATCAGCTGCTTTTCCTTTGGTAGAATTTGGTTACAACTTCACAGGTTTGACAGTTTACACAAATTGAGGCACAGTGTTAATATCACTCCCCTTGGGTCAAGGGAGGTCAGGGGTCAGTCTCACCTGGCCTGGAGTGATAGTGTATTGTTTTAAATGGAGACAGGGTGTGTCTGCCCAAGAAAGAACTACTGTCAAACTTTGTGGAAGGCAGTCCAGCAGTCTCTTGACAAGAAGTTAGATCGCCATCACTAAAATCCCCAATTTATAATCTCCAAGAGGTGACTGGCAGTTGATATGGTGGCTCAGTGGTTAGCACTGCTGCCTCACAGCACCAAGGACCTGGGTTCGATTCCAGCTTCAGGCAACCGTCTGTGTGGAGTTTGCACATTCTCCCCGTGTCTGTGTGGGTTTCCTCTGGGTGCTCCGGTTTCCTCCTGCATTCCAAAGATATGCAGTTTAGGTGAATTGGCCATGTTAGATTGCTCATAGTGTTCAGGGATGTGTAAGCTAGGTGCATTAGTCAGGGGAAATGTAGGGGAATGGGTCTGGGTGGGTTGCTCTTTGGCGGGTCGGTGTGGACTTGTTGGGCCAAAGGGCCTGTTTCCACACTGTAGGGATTCAATAACGAGAGGTCACTCTTTCAAGGTGAAAAGGTTAAGGGGAATACACGCAGCAAGTACTTTACACAGAGGGTGGTGGGTGTCTGGAACGCGTTTCCAGCAGAGGTGGTAGCGACAGGCGCGGTACATTCATTTAATATGTGCTTGGACAGATGCATGAGTAGGTGGGGAGTAGAGGGATACAGATGCTTAGGAATTGGGCGACAGGTTTAGACAGTGGAATTGGATCGGCTCAGGCTTGGAGGGCCGAAGGGCCTGTTCCTGGGCTGTAAATTTTCTTTGTTCTTTAGGCATTATTAATGTTTACAAACAGATGCACTAGGAATAAGGGCAGGATCGTCAGCCGCTCAAGCCTGCGCCATCATTCAGTAAGATGGAGGCTGAGCTAACGATACCACCATTCTGCCTATCTCTGATCACCCTCAAAGATGTTCAAAGATGTGACTTCCATTGCTTTTTCAGAAAGAGATTTCTAAAGTCACTTGGTCCTCTATGAAACATTTCTCATCTCCATCGTTAATGGGTTATCAAACGACTCAACAACCAAGACAAAAGCACTTTCTAACTCAAAACATGTGACAATGTCTCTGAAACAAGGTTCGCGCAGAATGTGGATGATAATCCCGTGGGTTGCTGAGCCTCACAAGAATTGCAAGGCTCCTACTTCATTTGAGGTTAACAGATTGGCTGGTTATACAGATGATATGTGTCAAAAATGGTCCATACTTGCAAGCTCCCCACCAAATCACACAGCACCCTGACTTAGAACTGTATTACCTGCCCTTCCATGTCACAAGTAAAAGTCCTGGATCTCCCTCCCATGTAGCACTGGAGGTGTCCTTACACCATGTGCTCTGCAGTGCATCCAGAAAGCAGTTCACCACATCACCTTCTCCAGAGCAGTTAGGGATGGGCAATAAATGTGAATCTCATCAAGGAAGATTCCATGAAGCAATAAAAAAAATTGTCATTTAAGGAAGAAAAAATTGATCAGATTTTCTGCTTCCAATCTTTACCTAAAGAAGGAAGCAGATGGTGAGGACAGTGCAGGAGAGAGAGAGAGAGAGAGAGAGAGAGAGAGAACCTGCACACTTACTGCCTTTGCTGTTTGAATTCGTGGATCGCTGGACATCGGAGTGCATCTGGGAAAATTCACAAACAGTGAAATTCACATGAGGAACCGTTGGGCGAAGTTCACAGCACAGAATCAGATAAGTTAATTGTTGTTTTAAGTGTGGCCAAGAGAAAGGCTGCAGTGATGGGTATAGTGGATTCTTTCTTGATTATATGTTTTTGGAGATAAGTCTCTTGATTAAACTTAAAATATAAGCCATAGCTATTAATTTAACCTGGGACAGTGTTTTGTAGAGGAATAAGACGGTGTTATTTTCTGGGTCTGTAGGTTGTGAAGGAGCAAAAATGGCCTTTGCAGTGACATGTACTTCTTGTCAGATGTGGAAGTTTAAAGAGAGTTTAAGGGTTACTGCGGATTATATCTGCCATTAATGCTGTTGGTTGTGAATCTTATCAGATCGAGTGGATCGGTTGGAGAGACCGATAGAAGTGATGAGGAATTTGCAACAGCAACAGTATGTGATGGATGGCAGTTATAGAAAGGGGGGGGGGGGGGGGGGGGAGTCTCAGATACAGTCACATAGATGGGTTAACTCCAGGAAGGGTAAGAGAGGCGGGCAGCTAGTGCAGGACTCTTTTGTGGATATACCCATTTCAAACAGGTATACTGTTTTGGAAAATGTAGGGGGTGATGGATTCTCACGTAGCACAAACAGCCAAGTTTTTGGTGTTGAGACTGGCTCTAATGCAACAAGGGGTACATCAGCTTCCAAGAGATCAATTGTGTTCGGGGATTCTGTAGTCAGAGGTACAGAGAGACGTTTCTGTGGCCAGCAGAGAAAAAGCAGAATGGTGTGTTGTCTCCCTGGTGCCAGGATCAAGGATGTCTCACGGAATACAGGGAGGATACAGAAGGTGGTGGTGGAGGGTTGTTTTTCAGACTGGAGGCCTGTGACCAGTGGAGTGTCACAAGGATCGATGCTGGGTCCTCTACTTTTTGTCATTTACATAAATGATTTGGATGCGAGCATAAGAGGTACAGTTAGTAAGTTTGCAGATGACACCAAAATTGGAGGTGTAGTGGACAGCAAAGAGAGTTACCTCAGATTACAACAGGATCTGGACCATGGGCCAATGGGCTGAGAAGTGACAGATGGAGTTTAATTCAAATAAATGCAAGGTGCTGCATTTTGGGAAAGCAAATCTTAGCAGAACTTATACACTTAATGGTAAGGTCCTAGGGAGTGTTGCTGAACAAAGAGACCTTTGTGTGCAGGTTCATAGCTCCTTGAACGTGGAGTCGCAGGTAGATAGGATAGTGAAGGAGGCGTTTAGAAAGATGGTGTGAAACTTGAAAGGGTTCAGAAAAGGTTTACAAGGATGTTGCCAGGGTTGGAGGATTTGAGCTATAGGGAGAGGCTGAACAGGCTGGGACTGTTTTCTCTGGAGCGTCGGAGGCTGAGGGGTGACCTTATAGAGGTTTACAAAATTATGAGGGGCACGGATAGGATATATAGACAAAGTCTTTTCCTTGGGGTCGGGGAGTCCAGAACTACAGGGCATAGGTTTAGGGTGAGAGGGGAAAGTATAAAAGAGATCTAAGAGGCAACTTTTTCACACAGAGGGTGGTATATGTATGTAATGAGCTGCCAGAGGATGTGGTGAAAGCTGGTACAATTGCAACATTTAAGAGGCATTTGGATGGGTATATGAATAGGAAGGGTTTGGAGGGATATGGGCCGAGTGCTGGCAGGTGGGACTAGATTGGGTTGGGTTATCTGGTCGGCATGGACGGGTTGGATCGAATGAAGGGCCTTTGCCCGAAATGTCGCTTTCGCTGTTCCTCGGATGCTGTGCTCTTCCAGCACCACTAATCCAGAATCTGGTTTCCAGCATCTGCAGTCATTGTTTTTACCAGGCTGGACTGAAGGGTCTGTTTCCATGCTATACTTCTCTATGACTATCTCTGTTAAAAGTGAACCAGGAATGTTGAGTTGCCAATTCTGCTTAGCATTCAGTCAACACTAAGATATCATGACTCACATGTGCCTATCTGTGCACATGATTCATCGATCATTCCTCAGGATTCTTTCATTAAAATATATTCCATTTAGCCTTATTAACTAAAGTTTATGTTTGCTGGGCCTTTCAAACTGATTCACTTGTGTTTTAACTTCAAATTCCATCTGACTTCTCTCCTCTCAAAACTACTTGTTAGGATCCCAAACGTTGCCAATTCACTTGAAACCCAGCCCTGCAGCATGAGAAAACGTCCCCACGAGAATGTTGGTGTCTTTCCAGTTCAGATGTAACCCGCCCAACTTGTACAGATCCCAACTCCCCCCAGACACACACCCAACTCCCCCCAGACACACACCCAACTCCCCCCAGACACACACCCAACTCCCCCCAGACACCGCCCCAGCTCCCCCAGACACCGCCCCAACTTCCCCAGACACTGCCCCAACTCCCCTCAGACACCGCCCTCAACTCCCCTCAGACACTGCCCCAACTCCCCTCAGACACACACCCAACTCCCCCCAGACACACACCCAACTCCCCCCAGACACACACCCAACTCCCCCCAGACACACACCCAACTCCCCCCAGACACACACCCAACTCCCCCCAGACACACACACACCTCCCCCCAGACACACACCCAACTCCACCCAGACACACACCCAACTCCCCGCAGACACACACCCAACTCCCCCCAGACACACACCCAACTCCCCCCAGACACACACACACCTCCCCCCAGACACACACCCAACTCCCCCCAGACACACACCCAACTCCCCCCAGACACACACCCAACTCCCCCCAGACACCGCCCCAGCTCCCCCCAGACACACACCCAACTACCCCCAGACACAAGGCCCCAACTCCCCCCAGACACAAGGCCCCAACTCCCCACAGACACCGCCCCAACTCCCCCCAGACACCGCCCCAACTCCCCTCAGACACCGCCCCAACTCCCCTCAGACACCGCCCCAACTCCCCCCAGACACCGCCCCAACTCCCCTCAGACACAATGCCCAACTCCCCTCAGACACCGCCCAACTCCCCCCAGACACACACCCAACTCCCCTCAGACACACACCCAACTCCCCCCAGACACCGCCACAACAACCCTCAGACACACACCCAACAACCCTCAGACCCTGTCCCAACTCCCCCCAGACACACACCCAACAAACCTCAGACACACACGCAACAAACCTCAGACACACACACACCTACCCCCAGACACACACCCAACTCCACCCAGACACATAGCCAACTCTTCGACTCGGCCCCAACTCCCCTCCGACAGAGTTCCAACAACCCGCAGACACTGTCCCACCTCCCCTCAGACACACACCCAACTCCCCCCAGACACACACCCAACTCCCCCCAGACACACACCCAACAGCCCTCAGACACACACCCAACAACCCTCAGACACTGTCCCACCTCCCCCCAGACACACACCCAACTCCCCTCAGACACACACACCCAACTCCCCTCAGACCCCGCCACAACTCCCCCCAGACACACACCCAACTCCCCCCAGACACACACCCAACTCCCCCCAGACACGCACCCAACTCCCCCCAAACAGTGTTCCAACTCCCCTCAGACACTGCGCCAACGCCCCTCAGACACACGCACCCAACTCCCCTCAGACACCGCCACAACTCCCCTCAGACACACACCCAACTCCCCCCAGACACACACCCAACTCCCCCCAGACACGCACCCAACTCCCCCCAAACAGTGTTCCAACTCCCCCCACACACCGCCACAACAACCCTCAGACACACACCCAACTACCCTCAGACACACACCCAACAACCCTCAGACACACACCCAACTCCCCCCAGACACACACCCAACTCCCCCCAGACACACACCCAACAACCCTCAGACACACACACACCTCCCCCCAGACACACACCCAACTCCACCCAGACACATAGCCAACTCCTCGACTCGGCCCCAACTCCCCTCCGACAGAGTTCCAACAACCCTCAGACACTGTCCCACCTCCCCTCAGACACACACCCAACTCCCCCCAGACACACACCCAACTCCCCCCAGACACACACCCAACAACCCTCAGACACTGTCCCACCTCCCCCCAGACAAACACCCAACAACCCTCAGACACACACCCTAACTCCCCCCAGACACACACCCAACTCCCCCCAGACACACACCCAACAACCCTCAGACACACACCCAACAACCCTCAGACCCTGTCCCAACTCCCCCCAGACACTGCCACAACTACCCCCAGACACACACCCAACAAACCTCAGACACACACCCAATAACCCTCAGACACACACACACGTCCCTCCAGACACACACCCAACTCCACCCAGACACATAGTCAACTCCTCGACTCGGCCCCAACTCCCCTCCGACAGAGTTCCAACAACCCTCAGACACTGTCCCACCTCCCCTCAGACACACACCCAACTCCCCCCAGACACACACCCAACTCCCCCCCAGACACACACCCAACAAGCCTCAGAAACTGTCCCACCTCCCCCCAGACACACACCCAACTCCCCCCAGACACACACCCAACAACCCTCAGACACACACCCAACTCCCCCCAGACACACACCCAACTCCCCCCAGACACACACCCAACTCCCCCCAGACACCGCCCCAGCTCCCCCAGACACCGCCCCAACTTCCCCAGACACCGCCCCAACTCCCCTCAGACACCGCCCTCAACTCCCCTCAGACACTGCCCCAACTCCCCTCAGACACACACCCAACTCCCCCCAGACACACACCCAACTCCCCCCAGACACACACCCAACTCCCCCCAGACACACACCCAACTCCCCCCAGACAAACACACACCTCCCCCCAGACACACACCCAACTCCCCCCAGACACACACACACCTACCCCCAGACACACACCCAACTCCACCCAGACACACACCCAACTCCCCCCAGACACACACCCAACTCCCCCCAGACACCGCCCCAGCTCCCCCAGACACCGCCCCAACTCCCCTCAGACACCGCCCCAACTCCCCCCAGACACACACCCAACTACCCCCAGACACAAGGCCCCAACTCCCCCCAGACACAAGGCCCCAACTCCCCACAGACACCGCCCCAACTCCCCTCAGACACCGCCCCAACTCCCCCCAGACACCGCCCCAACTCCCCTCAGACACCGCCAAAACTCCCCCCAGACACCGCCCCAACTCCCCTCAGACACCGCCCCAACTCCCCTCAGACACACACCCAACTCCCCTCAGACACAATGCCCAACTCCCCTCAGACACCGCCCAACTCCCCCCAGACACACACCCAATTCCCCTCAGACACACACCCAACTCCCCCCAGACACACACCCAACTCCCCCCAGACACACACCCAACAACCCTCAGACACACACACCAACTCCCCTCAGACACACACCCAACTCCCCCCAGACACACACCCAACTCCCCTCAGAAACTGCCCCAACTCCCCTCAGACACACACCCAACTCCCCCCAGACACACACCCAACTCCCCCCAGACACACACCCAACAGCCCTCAGACACACACCCAACAACCCTCAGACACTGTCCCACCTCCCCCCAGACACACACCCAACTCCCCTCAGACACACACACCCAACTCCCCTCAGACCCCGCCACAACTCCCCCCAGACACACACCCAACTCCCCCCAGACACACACCCAACTCCCCCCAGACACGCACCCAACTCCCCCCAAACAGTGTTCCAACTCCCCTCAGACACTGCGCCAACGCCCCTCAGACACACGCACCCAAATCCCCTCAGACACCGCCACAACTCCCCTCAGACACACACCCAACTCCCCCCAGACACACACCCAACTCCCCCCAGACACGCACCCAACTCCCCTCAAACAGTGTTCCAACTCCCCCCACACACCGCCACAACAACCCTCAGACACACACCCAACTACCCTCAGACACACACCCAACAACCCTCAGACACACACCCAACTCCCCCCAGACACACACCCAACTCCCCCCAGACACACACCCAACAACCCTCAGACACACACACACCTCCCCCCAGACACACACCCAACTCCACCCAGACACATAGCCAACTCCTCGACTCGGCCCCAACTCCCCTCCGACAGAGTTCCAACAACCCTCAGACACTGTCCCACCTCCCCTCAGACACACACCCAACTCCCCCCAGACACACACCCAACTCCCCCCAGACACACACCCAACAAGCCTCAGAAACTGTCCCACCTCCCCACAGACACACACCCAACTCCCCCCAGACACACACCCAACAACCCTCAGACACTGTCCCACCTCCCCCCAGACACACACCCAACAACCCTCAGACACACACCCTAACTCCCCCCAGACACACACCCAACTCCCCCCAGACACACACCCAACAACCCTCAGACACACACCCAACAACCCTCAGACCCTGTCCCAACTCCCCCCAGACACTGCCACAACTACCCCCAGACACACACCCAACAAACCTCAGACACACACCCAATAACCCTCAGACACACACACACGTCCCTCCAGACACACACCCAACTCCACCCAGACACATAGTCAACTCCTCGACTCGGCCCCAACTCCCCTCCGACAGAGTTCCAACAACCCTCAGACACTGTCCCACCTCCCCTCAGACACACACCCAACTCCCCCCAGACACACACCCAACTCCCCCCCAGACACACACCCAACAAGCCTCAGAAACTGTCCCACCTCCCCCCAGACACACACCCAACTCCCCCCAGACACACACCCAACAACCCTCAGACACACACCCAACAACCCTCAGACACACACCCACCTCCCCCCAGACACACACCCAACTCACCCCAGACACACACCCAACTCCCCCCAGACACACACCCAACAACCCTCAGACACACACCCAACAACCCTCAGACACACACCCAACTCCCGCCAGACACACACCCAACAACCCTCAGACACACACCCAACTCCCCAGACACACACCCAACAACCCCCAGACACACACCCACCTCCCCTCAGACACACACCCAACTCCCCCCAGACACACACCCAACTCCCCCCAGATACACACCCAACTCCCCTCAGACACACACCCAACTCCCCCCAGACACACACCCAACTCCCCCCAGACACACACCCAACTCCCCCCAGACACACCCCAACTCCCCCCAGACACACCCCAACTCCCCTCAGACACACACCCAACTCCCCTCAGACACACACCCAACTCCCCTCAGACACACACCCAACTCCTCTCAGACACCGCCCCAACTCCCCTCAGACACCGCCCCAACTCCCCCCAGACACACACCCAATTTCCCTCAGACACACACCCAACTCCCCCCAGACACACACCCAACTCCCCCCAGACACACACGCAACAAACCTCAGACACACACACACCTACCCCCAGACACACACCCAACTCCCCCCAGACACACACGCAACAAACCTCAGACACACACACACCTACCCCCAGACACACACCCAACTCCACCCAGACACATAGCCAACTCCTCGACTCGGCCCCAACTCCCCTCCGACAGAGTTCCAACAACCCGCAGACACTGTCCCACCTCCCCTCAGACACACACCCAACTCCCCCCAGACACACACCCAACTCCCCCCAGACACACACCCAACTCCCCCCAGACACACACCCAACAGCCCTCAGACACACACCCAACAACCCTCAGACACTGTCCCAACTCCCCTCAGACACACACACCCAACTCCCCTCAGACCCCGCCACAACTCCCCCCAGACACACACCCAACTCCCCCCAGACACACACCCAACTCCCCCAGACACACATCCAACTCCCCTCAGACACTGCGCCAACGCCCCTCAGACACACACCCATCTCCCCTCAGACACACACCCAACTCCCCTCAGACACACACCCAACTCCCCTCAGACACACACCCAACTCCCCCCAGACACACACCCAACTCCCCTCAGACACACACCCAACTCCCCTCAGACACACACACCCAACTCCCCTCAGACACCGCCACAACTCCCCCCAGACACACACCCAACTCCCCCCAGACACACACCCAACTCCCCCCAGACACCCAACTACCCCCAGACACACACCCAACACCCCAGACACACACCCAACTCCCCCCAGACCCACACCCAACTCCCCCCAGACACAGCCCCAACTCCCCCCAGACACACACCCAACAACCCCAGACACACACCCAACACCCCCAGACACACACACAACTCCCCCCAGACACACACCCAACTCCACCCAGACACATAGCCAACTCCTCGACTCGGCCCCAACTCCCCTCCGACAGAGTTCAAACAACCCTCAGACACTGTCCCACTTCCCCTCAGACACACACCCAACTCCCCCCAGACACACACCCAACTCCCCCCAGACACACACCCAACTCCCCCCAAACACACACCCAACTCCCCCCAGACACACACCCAACTCCCCTCAGACACACACACCCAACTCCCCCCAGACACACACCCAACTCCCCTCAGACACACATCCAACTCCCCTCAGACACATACACCCAACTCCCCTCAGACACACATCCAACTCCCCTCAGACACACACACCCAACTCCCCTCAGACACACACACCCAACTCCCCACATACCCCGCCACAACTCCCCCCAGACACACACCCAACTCCCCCCAGACACACGCACCCAACTCCCCCCAAACAGTGTTCCAACTCCCCTCAGACACTGCGCCAACGCCCCTCAGACACACACACCCAACTCCCCTCAGACACACACACCCAACTCCCCTCAGACACCGCGACAACTCCCCTCAGACACACACCCAACTCTCCTCAGACACCGCCACAACTCCCCTCAGACACACACCCAACTCCCCCCAGACACACACCCAACTCCCCTCAGACACACACACCCAACTCCCCTCAGACACCGCCACAACTCCCCCCAGACACGCACCCAACTCCCCCCAGACACGCACCCAACTCCCCCCAAACAGTGTTCCAACTCCCCCCAGACACACACCCAACTCCCCCCAGACACACACCCAACAACCCTCAGACACACACCCAACAACCCTCAGACACACACCCAACAACCCTCTGACACACACCCAACAACCCTCAGATCCTGTCCCAACGCCCGCCAGACACTGCCCCAACTCCCCCCAGACACACACCCAACAACCCTCAGACACACACACACCTACCCCCAGACACACACCCAACTCCATCCAGCCAACTCCTCGACTCGGCCACAACTCCCCTCCGACAGAGTTCCAACAACCCTCAGACACTGTCCCACTTCCCCTCAGACACACACCCAACTCCCCCCAGACACACACCCAACTCCCCCCAGACACACACCCACAGCCCCTCAGACACACACCCAACAACCCTCAGACACTGTCCCACCTCCCCCCAGACACACACCCAACTCCCCTCAGACACACACACCCAACTCCCCTCAGACCCCGCCACAACTCCCCCTAGACACACACCCAACTCCCCCCAGACACGCACCCAACTCCCCCCAAACAGTGTTCCAACTCCCCTCAGACACTGCGCCAACGCCCCTCAGACACACACACCCAACTCCCCTCAGACACACACCCAACTCCCCCCAGACACACACCCAACTCCCCCCAGACACACACACCCAACTCCCCTCAGACACACACCCAACTCCCCTCAGACACCGCCACAACTCCCCTCAGACACACACCCAACTCCCCCCAGACACACACCCAACTCCCCCCAGACACACACACCCAACTCCCCTCAGACACACACCCAACTCCCCTCAGACACCTCCCAACTCCCCCCAGACACACACCCAACTCCCCCCAGACACACACCCAACTCCCCCCAGACACACACCCAACTCCCCTCAGACACACACCCAACTCCCCTCAGACACACACCCAACTCCCCTCAGACACCGCCACAACTCCCCCCAGACACACACCCAACTCCCCCCAGACACACACCCAACGCCCCCCAGACACACACCCAACTCCCCCCAGACACCGCCACAACAACCCTCAGACACACACCCAACTACCCTCAGACACACACCCAACTACCCTCAGACACACACCCAACTCCCCTCAGACACACACCCAACTCCCCCCAGACACACACCCAACTCCCCCCAGACACACACCCAACAACCCTCAGACACACACCCAGCTACCCTCAGACACACACCCAACAACCCTCAGACACACACCCAACTCCCCCCAGACACACACCCAACTCCCCCCAGACACACACCCAACTCCCCCCAGACACACACCCAACAAGCCTCAGACACACTCCCACTCCCCACAGACACACACCCAACTCCCCCCAGACACACACCCAACAACCCCCAGACACCGACCCAACTCCCCCCAGACACACACCCAACTCCCCTCAGACACACACCCAACTCCCCCCAGACACACACCCAACTCCCCCCAGACACACACCCAACAAGCCTCAGACACTGTCCCACCTCCCCACAGACACACACCCAACTCCCCCCAGACACACACCCAACACCCCTCAGACACTGTCCCACCTCCCCCCAGACACACACCCAACTCCCCTCAGACACACACCCAACTCCCCCCAGACACACACCCAACAACCCTCAGACACACACCCAACAACCCTCAGACACACACCCAACAACCCTCAGACCCTGTCCCAACTCCCCCCAGACACTGCCACAACTACCCCCAGACACACACCCAACTACCCTCAGACACACACCCAATAACCCTCAGACACACACACACGTCCCTCCAGACACACACCCAACTCCCCCCAGTGTTCCAACTCCCCCCAGACACACACCCAACAAACCTCAGACACACACCCAATAACCCTCAGACACACACACACCTCCCCCCAAACACAGACCCAACTCCACCCAGACACATAGCCAACTCCTCGACTCGGTTCCAACAACCCTCAGACACTGTCCCACCTCCCCTCAGACACACACCCAACTCCCCCCAGACACACACCCAACTCCCCCCAGACACACACCCAACAAGCCTCAGAAACTGTCCCACCTCCCCACAGACACACACCCAACTCCCCCCAGACACACACCCAACAACCCTCAGACACTGTCCCACCTCCCCCCAGACACACACCCAACAACCCTCAGACACACACCCAACTCCCCCCAGACACACACCCAACTCCCCCCAGACACACACCCAACAAGCCTCAGAAACTGTCCCACCTCCCCACAGACACACACCCAACTCCCCCCAGACACACACCCAACAACCCTCAGACACACACCCACCTCCCCCCAGACACACACCCAACAACCCTCAGACACACACCCAACTCCCCCCAGACACACACCCAACTCCCCCCAGACACACACCCAACAACCCCCAGACACACACCCAACTCCCCTCAGACCCACACCCAACTCCCCCCAGACACACACCCAACTACCCCCAGACACACACCCAACTCCCCTCAGACACACACCCAACTCCCCTCAGACACACACCCACCTCCCCCCAGACACACACCCAACTCCCCCAGACACACAGCCAACTCCTCGACTCGGTTCCAACAACCCTCAGACACACACCCAACTCCCCCAGACACAAACCCAACTCCCCCCAGACACACACCCAACTCCCCCCAGACACACACCCAACTCCCCCCAGACACACACCCAACTCCCCTCAGACACAGCCCCAACTCCCCTCAGACACTGTCCCACCTCCCCCCAGACACACACCCAACTCCCCCCAGACACACACCCAACTACCCTCAGACACACATCCAACTCCCCTCAGACACATACACCCAACTCCCCTCAGACACACATCCAACTCCCCTCAGACACACACACCCAACTCCCCTCAGACACACATCCAACTCCCCTCAGACACAAACACCCAACTCCCCTCAGACACACACACCCAACTCCCCTCAGACACACATCCAACTCCCCTCAGACACAAACACCCAACTCCCCTCAGACACACACACCCAACTCCCCTCAGACACCGCCAAAACTCCCCCCAGACACACACCCAACTCCCCCCAGACACGCACCCAACTCCCCCAAACAGTGTTCCAACTCCCCTCAGACACTGCGCCAACGCCCCTCAGACACACACACCCAACGCCCCTCAGACACACACACCCAACTCCCCTCAGACACACACACCCAACTCCCCTCAGACACACACACACAACTCCCCTCAGACACACACCCAAATCCCCCCAGACATACACCCAACTCCCCCCAGACACACACACCCAACTCCCCTCAGACACACACACCCAACTCCCCCCAGACACACACCCAACTCCCCCAGACACGCACCCAACTCCCCCCAAACAGTGTTCCAACTCCCCCCAGACACCGCCACAACAACCCTCAGACACACACCCAACTACCCTCAGACACACACCCAACTACCCTCAGACACACACCCAACAACCCTCAGACACACACCCAACTCCCCCCAGACACACACCCAACTCCCCCCAGACACACACCCAACAACCCTCAGACACACACCCAACAACCCTCAGACACATACCCAACAACCCTCAGATCCTGTCCCAACGCCCGCCAGACACTGCCCCAACTCCCCCCAGACACGCACCCAACTCCCCCCAAACAGTGTTCCAACTCCCCTCAGACACTGCGCCAACGCCCCTCAGACACACACACCCAACGCCCCCAGACACACACACCCAACTCCCCTCAGACACACACACCCAACTCCCCCCAGACACACACCCAACTCCCCCAGACACGCACCCAACTCCCCCCCAAACAGTGTTCCAACTCCCCCCAGACACCGCCACAACAACCCTCAGACACACACCCAACAACCCTCAGACACACACACACCTCCCCCCAGACACACACCCAACTCCACCCAGACACATAGCCAACTCCTCGACTCGGCCCCAACTCCCCTCCGACAGAGTTCCAACAACCCTCAGACACTGTCCCACCTCCCCTCAGACACACACCCAACTCCCCCCAGACACACACCCAACTCCCCCCAGACACACACCCAACAAGCCTCAGAAACTGTCCCACCTCCCCACAGACACACACCCAACTCCCCCCAGACACACACCCAACAACCCTCAGACACTGTCCCACCTCCCCCCAGACAAACACCCAACAACCCTCAGACACACACCCTAACTCCCCCCAGACACACACCCAACTCCCCCCAGACACACACCCAACAACCCTCAGACACACACCCAACAACCCTCAGACCCTGTCCCAACTCCCCCCAGACACTGCCAGAACTACCCCCAGACACACACCCAACAAACCTCAGACACACACCCAATAACCCTCAGACACACACACACGTCCCTCCAGACACACACCCAACTCCACCCAGACACATAGTCAACTCCTCGACTCGGCCCCAACTCCCCTCCGACAGAGTTCCAACAACCCTCAGACACTGTCCCACCTCCCCTCAGACACACACCCAACTCCCCCCAGACACACACCCAACTCCCCCCCAGACACACACCCAACAAGCCTCAGAAACTGTCCCACCTCCCCCCAGACACACACCCAACTCCCCCCAGACACACACCCAACAACCCTCAGACACACACCCAACAACCCTCAGACACTGTCCCACCTCCCCCCAGACACACACCCAACTCACCCCAGACACACACCCAACTCCCCCCAGACACACACCCAACAACCCTCAGACACACACCCAACAACCCTCAGACACACACCCAACTCCCGCCAGACACACACACAACAACCCTCAGACACACACACAACAATCCCCAGACACACACCCAACAACCCTCAGACACTGTCCCACCTCCCCTCAGACACACACCCAACTCCCCCCAGACACACACCCAACTCCCCCCAGATACACACCGAACTCCCCTCAGACACTGCCCCAACTCCCCCCAGACACACACCCAACTCCCCCCAGACACACACCCAACTCCCCCCAGACACAAGGCCCCAACTCCCCCCAGACACAAGGCCCCAACTCCCCTCAGACACCGCCCCAACTCCCCTCAGACACAATGCCCCAACTCCCCTCAGACACAATGCCCCAACTCCTCTCAGACACCGCCCCAACTCCCCTCAGACACCGCCCCAACTCCCCCCAGACACACACCCAATTTCCCTCAGACACACACCCAACTCCCCCCAGACACACACCCAACTCCCCCCAGACACACACGCAACAAACCTCAGACACACACACACCTACCCCCAGACACACACCCAACTCCCCCCAGACACACACGCAACAAACCTCAGACACACACACACCTACCCCCAGACACACACCCAACTCCACCCAGACACATAGCCAACTCCTCGACTCGGCCCCAACTCCCCTCCGACAGAGTTCCAACAACCCGCAGACACTGTCCCACTTCCCCTCAGACACACACCCAACTCCCCCCACACACACACCCAACTCCCCCCAGACACACACCCAACTCCCCCCAGACACACACCCAACAGCCCTCAGACACACACCCAACAACCCTCAGACACTGTCCCAACTCCCCTCAGACACACACACCCAACTCCCCTCAGACCCCGCCACAACTCCCCCCAGACACACACCCAACTCCCCCCAGACACGCACCCAACTCCCCCCAAACAGTGTTCCAACTCCCCTCAGACACTGCGCCAACGCCCCTCAGACACACACACCCATCTCCCCTCAGACACACACACCCAACTCCCCTCAGACACCGCCACAACTCCCCTCAGACACACACCCAACTCCCCCCAGACACACACCCAACTCCCCTCAGACACACACACCCAACTCCCCTCAGACACACATACCCAACTCCCCTCAGACACCGCCACAACTCCCCCCAGACACGCACCCAACTCCCCCCAGACACGCACCCAACTCCCCCCAGTGTTCCAACTACCCCCAGACACACACCCAACAACCCTCAGACACACACCCAACAACCCTCAGACCCTGTCCCAACTCCCCTCAGACACAGCCACAATTCCCCCCAGACACACACCCAACAAACCTCAGACACACACACAACAACCCTCAGACACACACACACCTCCCCCCAAACACACACCCAACTCCACCCAGACACATAGCCAACTCCTCGACTCGGCCCCAACTCCCCTCCGACAGAGTTCAAACAACCCTCAGACACTGTCCCACTTCCCCTCAGACACACACCCAACTCCCCCCAGACACACACCCAACTCCCCCCAGACACACACCCAACTCCCCCCAAACACACACCCAACTCCCCCCAGACACACACCCAACAGCCCTCAGACACACACCCAACAACCCTCAGACACTGTCCCACCTCCCCCCAGACACACACCCAACTCCCCCCAGACACACACCCAACTCCCCTCAGACACACATCCAACTCCCCTCAGACACATACACCCAACTCCCCTCAGACACACATCCAACTCCCCTCAGACACACACACCCAACTCCCCTCAGACACACACACCCAACTCCCCTCAGACCCCGCCACAACTCCCCCCAGACACACACCCAACTCCCCCCAGACACACACACCCAACTCCCCTCAGACACACACACCCAACTCCCCTCAGACACCGCCACAACTCCCCCCAGACACGCACCCAACTCCCCCCAGACACACACCCAACTCCCCCCAAACAGTGTTCCAACTCCCCCCAGACACACACCACAACAACCCCCAGACACACACCCAACTACCCTCAGACACACACCCAACTACCCTCAGACACACACCCAACTCCCCCCAGACAGTGTTCCAACTCCCCCCAGACACACACCCAACTCCCCTCAGACACACACCCAACTCCCCCCAGACACACACCCAACTCCCCCCCAGACACACACCCAACTCCCCTCAGATCCTGTCCCAACGCCCCTCAGACACCGCCCCAACTGCCCCCAGACACACACCCAACTCCCCCCCAGACACACACCCAACAACCCCCAGACACACATCCAACTCCCCCAGACACACACCCAAATCCCCCCAGACACACACCCCACTCCATCCAGCCAACTCCTCGACTCGGCCACAACTCCCCCCCGACACACACCCAACTCCCCCAAGACACACACCCAACTCCCCTCAGAAACACACCCAACTCCCCCCAGACACACACCCAACTCCCCTCAGACACACACCCAACAACCCTCAGACACTGTCCCACCTCCCCCCAGACACACACCCAACTCCCCTCAGACACACACACCCAACTCCCCTCAGACCCCGCCACAACTCCCCCTAGACACACACCCAACTCCCCCCAGACACGCACCCAACTCCCCCCAAACAGTGTTCCAACTCCCCTCAGGCACTGCGCCAACGCCCCTCAGACACACACACCCAACTCCCCTCAGACACACACCCAACTCCCCCCAGACACACACCCAACTCCCCCCAGACACACACCCAACTCCCCTCAGACACACACACCCAACTCCCCTCAGACACACACACCCAACTCCCCTCAGACACCGCCACAACTCCCCCCAGACACACACCCAACTCCCCCCAGACACGCACCCAACGCCCCCCAGTGTTCCAACTCCCCCCAGACACCGCCACAACAACCCTCAGACACACACCCAACTACCCTCAGACACACACCCAGCTACCCTCAGACACACACCCAACAACCCTCAGACACACACCCAACTCCCCCCAGACACACACCCAACTCCCCCCAGACACACACCCAACAACCCTCAGACACACACCCAACAACCCTCAGAGACACACACACCTCCCCCCAGACACACACCCAACTCCACCCAGACACATAGCCAACTCCTCGACTCGGCCCCAACTCCCCTCCGACAGAGTTCCAACAACCCTCAGACACTGTCCCACCTCCCCTCAGACACACACCCAACTCCCCCCAGACACACACCCAACTCCCCCCAGACACACACCCAACAAGCCTCAGAAACTGTCCCACCTCCCCACAGACACACACCCAACTCCCCCCAGACACACACCCAACAACCCTCAGACACCGTCCCACCTCCCCCCAGACACACACCCAACAACCCTCAGACACACACCCAACTCCCCCCAGACACACACCCAACTCCCCCCAGACACACACCCAACAAGCCTCAGAAACTGTCCCACCACCCCACAGACACACACCCAACTCCCCCCAGACACACACCCAACAACCCTCAGACACTGTCCCACCTCCCCTCAGACACACACCCAACTCCCCCCAGACACACACCCAACTCCCCCCAGATACACACCCAACTCCCCTCAGACACTGCCCCAACTCCCCCCAGACACACATCCAACTCCCCCCAGACACACACCCAACTCCCCCCAGACACACACCCAACTCCCCCCAGACACACCCCAACTCCCCTCAGACACAGCCCCAACTCCCCTCAGACACCACCCAACTCCCCCCAGACACCGCCCCAACTCCCCTCAGACACCGCCTCAACTCCCCTCAGACACACACCCAACTCCCCCCAGACACACACCCAACTCCCCTCAGACACACACCCAACTCCCCCCAGACACACACCCAACTCCCCTCAGACACACACCCAACTCCCCTCAGACACACACCCAACTCCCCCCAGACACACACCCAACTTCCCCCAGACACACACCCAACTCCCCCAGACACACACCCAACTCCCCCCAGACACACACCCAACAACCCTCAGACACACACCCAACTCCCCCCAGACACACACCCAACTCCCCCCAGACACACACGCAACTCCCCTCAGACACACACACACCTACCCCCAGACACACACCCAACTCCACCCAGACACATAGCCAACTCCTCGACTCGGCCCCAACTCCCCTCCGACAGAGTTCCAACAACCCTCAGACACTGTCCCACTTCCCCTCAGACACACACCCAACTCCCCCCAAACACACACCCAACTCCCCCCAGACACACACCCAACTCCCCCCAGACACACACCCAACAACCCTCAGACACACACCCAACAACCCTCAGACACTGTCCCAACTCCCCTCAGACACACACACCCAACTCCCCTCAGACCCCGCCACAACTCCCCCCAGACACACACCCAACTCCCCCCAGACACGCACCCAACTCCCCCCAAACAGTGTTCCAACTCCCCTCAGACACTGCGCCAACGCCCCTCAGACACACACACCCATCTCCCCTCAGACACACACCCAACTCCCCCCAGACACACACCCAACTCCCCTCAGACACACACACCCAACTCCCCTCAGACACACATACCCAACTCCCCTCAGACACCGCCACAACTCCCCCCAGACACGCACCCAACTCCCCCCAGACACGCACCCAACTCCCCCCAGTGTTCCAACTACCCCCAGACACACACCCAACAACCCTCAGACACACACCCAACAACCCTCAGACCCTGTCCCAACTCCCCTCAGACACAGCCACAACTCCCCCCAGACACACACCCAACAAACCTCAGACACACACACAACAACCCTCAGACACACACACACCTCCCCACAAACACACACCCAACTCCACCCAGACACATAGCCAACTCCTCGACTCGGCCCCAACTCCCCTCCGACAGAGTTCAAACAACCCTCAGACACTGTCCCACTTCCCCTCAGACACACACCCAACTCCCCCCAGACACACACCCAACTCCCCCCAAACACACACCCAACTCCCCCCAGACACACACCCAACAGCCCTCAGACACACACCCAACAACCCTCAGACACTGTCCCACCTCCCCCCAGACACACACCCAACTCCCCCCAGACACACACCCAACTCCCCTCAGACACACATCCAACTCCCCTCAGACACATACACCCAACTCCCCTCAGACACACATCCAACTCCCCTCAGACACACACACCCAACTCCCCTCAGACACACACACCCAACTCCCCACATACCCCGCCACAACTCCCCCCAGACACACACCCAACTCCCCCCAGACACACGCACCCAACTCCCCCCAAACAGTGTTCCAACTCCCCTCAGACACTGCGCCAACGCCCCTCAGACACACACACCCAACTCCCCTCAGACACACACACCCAACTCCCCTCAGACACCGCGACAACTCCCCTCAGACACACACCCAACTCTCCTCAGACACCGCCACAACTCCCCTCAGACACACACCCAACTCCCCCCAGACACACACCCAACTCCCCTCAGACACACACACCCAACTCCCCTCAGACACCGCCACAACTCCCCCCAGACACGCACCCAACTCCCCCCAGACACGCACCCAACTCCCCCCAAACAGTGTTCCAACTCCCCCCAGACACCGCCACAACAACCCCCAGACACACACCCAACTACCCTCAGACACACACCCAACTCCCCCCAAACAGTGTTCCAACTCCCCCCAGACACACACCCAACTCCCCCCAGACACACACCCAACAACCCTCAGACACACACCCAACAACCCTCAGACACACACCCAACAACCCTCTGACACACACCCAACAACCCTCAGATCCTGTCCCAACGCCCGCCAGACACTGCCCCAACTCCCCCCAGACACACACCCAACAACCCTCAGACACACACACACCTACCCCCAGACACACACCCAACTCCATCCAGCCAACTCCTCGACTCGGCCACAACTCCCCTCCGACAGAGTTCCAACAACCCTCAGACACTGTCCCACTTCCCCTCAGACACACACCCAACTCCCCCCAGACACACACCCAACTCCCCCCAGACACACACCCAACAGCCCTCAGACACACACCCAACAACCCTCAGACACTGTCCCACCTCCCCCCAGACACACACCCAACTCCCCTCAGACACACACACCCAACTCCCCTCAGACCCCGCCACAACTCCCCCTAGACACACACCCAACTCCCCCCAGACACGCACCCAACTCCCCCCAAACAGTGTTCCAACTCCCCTCAGGCACTGCGCCAACGCCCCTCAGACACACACACCCAACTCCCCTCAGACACACACCCAACTCCCCCCAGACACACACCCAACTCCCCCCAGACACACACACCCAACTCCCCTCAGACACACACACCCAACTCCCCTCAGACACCGCCACAACTCCCCTCAGACACACACCCAACTCCCCCCAGACACACACCCAACTCCCCCCAGACACACACACCCAACTCCCCTCAGACACACACACCCAACTCCCCCCAGACACACACCAACTCCCCCCAGACACACACCCAACTCCCCCCAGACACACACCCAACTCCCCCCAGACACACACCCAACTCCCCTCAGACACACACACCCAACTCCCCTCAGACACACACCCAACTCCCCTCAGACACCACCCAACTCCCCCCAGACACACATCCAACTCCCCCCAGACACACACCCAACGCCCCCAGACACACATCCAACTCCCCCCAGACACACACCCAACACCCCCAGACACACACCCAACTACCCCCAGACACACACCCAACTACCCCCAGACACACACCCAACACCCCCAGACACACACCCAACTCCCCCCAGACACACACCCAACTCCCCCCAGACACACACCCAACACCCCCAGACACACACCCAACTCCCCCCAGACACACATCCAACTCCCCCCAGACACACACCCAACTCCCCCCAGACACACACCCAACTCCCCCCAGACACACACCCAACTCCCCCCAGACACACACCCAACAAGCCTCAGACACACACCCAACTCCCCACAGACACACACCCAACTCCCCCCAGACACACACCCAACACCCCCAGACACACACCCACCTCCCCCCAGACACACACCCAACACCCCCAGACACACACCCAACTCCCCCCAGACACACACCCAACTCCCCCCAGAAACACACCCAACTCCCTCAGAAACTGCCCCAACTCCCCTCAGACACACCCAACTCCCCCCAGACACACACCCAACTCCCCCCAGACACACATCCAACTCCCCCCAGACACACACCCAACACCCCTCAGACACACACCCAACTCCCCCCAGACACACACCCAACTCCCCCCAGACACACACCCAACACCCCCAGACACACACCCAACCCCCCCAGACACACACCCAACTCCCCTCAGACACAGCCCCAACTGCCCCCCAGACACACACCCAACTCCGCCCAGACACACACCCAACTACCCCAGACACACACACCCAACTCCCCCCCAGACACACACCCAACTCCCCCCACACACCCAACTCCCCTCAGACACACACCCAACACCCCCAGACACACACCCTAACCCCCAGACACACACACCCAACCCCCCAGACACACATCCAACTCCCCCCAGACACACAGCCAACTCCCCCCACACACACACCCACCTCCCCTCAGACACACACCCAACTCCCCCCAGACACACACCCAACTCCCCCAGACACACACCCAACTCCCCCCAGACACACATCCAACTCCCCCCAGACACACACCCAACTCCCCCCAGACACACACCCAACACCCCCAGACACACACCCACCTCCCCCCAGACACACACCCAACACCCCCAGACACACACCCAACTCCCCCCAGACACACACCCAACTCCCCCCAGACACACACCCAACAAGCCTCAGACACACACCCAACTCCCCACAGACACACACCCAACTCCCCCCAGACACACACCCAACTCCCCCCAGACACACACCCACCTCCCCCCAGACACACACCCAACAACCCTCAGACACACACCCAACTCCCCCCAGACACACACCCAACTCCCCCCAGACACACACCCAACTCCCCCAGACACACATCCAACTCCCCCAGACCCACACCCAACTCCCCCCAGACACACATCCAACTCCCCCAGACACACACCCAACTCCCTCAGACACACACCCAATAACCCTCAGACACACACCCACCTCCCCCCAGACACACACCCAACTCCACCCAGACACACACCCAACTCCTCGACTCGGTTCCAACAACCCTCAGACACACACCCAACTCCCCTCAGACACAAACCCAACTCCCCCCAGACACACACCCAACTCCCCCCAGACACACACCCAACTCCCCCCAGACACACACCCAACGCCCCCAGACACACACCCAACAACCCTCAGACACACACCCACCTCCCCTCAGACACACACCCAACTCCCCCCAGACACACACCCAACTACCCCCAGACACACATCCAACTCCCCTCAGACACACACCCAACTCCCCCAGACACACATCCAACTCCCCTCAGACACACACACCCAACTCCCCCAGACACACATCCAACTCCCCTCAGACACACACCCAACTCCCCTCAGACACACACCCAACTCCCCCAGACACACATCCAACTCCCCTCAGACACAAACACCCAACTCCCCCCAGACACACACACCCAACTCCCCCCAGACACACACCAAAACTCCCCCAGACACACACCCAACTCCCCCCAGACACACACCCAACTCCCCCAGACACACACCCAACTCCCCTCAGACACACACCCAACGCCCCTCAGACACACACCCAACGCCCCTCAGACACACACACCCAACTCCCCTCAGACACACACCCAACTCCCCCAGACACACACACACAACTCCCCCCAGACACACACCCAAATCCCCCCAGACACACACCCAACTCCCCCCAGACACACACACCCAACTCCCCTCAGACACACACACCCAACTCCCCCCAGACACACACCCAACTCCCCCAGACACGCACCCAACTCCCCCCAAACAGTGTTCCAACTCCCCCAGACACCGCCACAACACCCCCAGACACACACCCAACTACCCCCAGACACACATCCAACTCCCCCAGACACACACCCAACAACCCCCAGACACACACCCAACTCCCCCCAGACACACATCCAACTCCCCCCAGACACACATCCAACTCCCCCAGACACACACCCAACTCCCCTCAGACACACACCCAACTCCCCTCAGATCCTGTCCCAACGCCCCTCAGACACACACCCAACTCCCCCCAGACACTCACCCAACTCCCCCAGACACACATCCAACTCCCCCAGACACACATCCAACTCCCCCCAGAAACACACCCAACTCCCCTCAGACACACACCCAACTCCCCCAGACACACACACCCAACTCCCCCCAGACACACACCCAACTCCCCCAGACACACACCCAACTCCCCCCAGACAGTGTTCCAACTCCCCCCAGACACACGCCCAACAACCCTCAGACACACACCCAACTACCCCCAGACACACACCCAACTACCCTCAGACACACACCCAACTCCCCCCAGACACACACCCAACCCCCCAGACACACACCCAACAACCCTCAGACACACACCCAACAACCCTCAGACACACACCCAACAACCCTCAGATCCTGTCCCAACGCCCGCCAGACACTGCCCCAACTCCCCCCAGACACAGCCACAACTCCCCCCAGACACACACCCAACAAACCTCAGACACACACCCAACAACCCTCAGACACACACACACCTACCCCCAGACACACACCCAACTCCACCCAGACACATAGCCAACTCCTCGACTCGGCCCCAACTCCCCTCCGACAGAGTTCCAACATCCCTCAGACACTGTCCCACTTCCCCTCAGACACACACCCAACTCCCCCCAGACACACACCCAACTCCCCCCAGACACACACCCAACTCCCCCCAGACACACACCCAACAGCCCTCAGACACACACCCAACACCCCTCAGACACACACCCAACAACCCTCAGACACTGTCCCACTCCCCCCAGACACACACCCAACTCCCCTCAGACACACACCCAACTCCCCTCAGACCCCGCCACAACTCCCCCCAGACACACACCCAACTCCCCCCAGACACACACCCAACTCCCCCCAAACAGTGTTCCAACTCCCCTCAGACCCTGCGCCAACGCCCCTCAGACACACACACCCAACTCCCCTCAGACACACACACCCAACTCCCCTCAGACACCGCCATAACTCCCCTCAGACACACACCCAACTCCCCCCAGACACACACCCAACTCCCCTCAGACACACATCCAACTCCCCTCAGACACATACACCCAACTCCCCTCAGACACACATCCAACTCCCCTCAGACACACACCCAACTCCCCACAGACACACACACCCAACTCCCCTCAGACACCGCCACAACTCCCCCCAGACACACACCCAACTCCCCCCAGCCACACACCCAACTCCCCCCAAACAGTGTTCCAACTCCCCTCAGACACACACCCAACGCCCCTCAGACACACACCCAACTCCCCTCAGACACACACCCAACTCCCCTCAGACACCACCAACTCCCCCCAGACACACACCCAACTCCCCCCAGACACACACCCAACTCCCCCCAGACACACACCCAACTCCCCTCAGACACACACCCAACTCCCCTCAGACACACACCCAACTCCCCTCAGACACACACCCAACTCCCCCCAGACACACACCCAACTCCCCCCAGACAGTGTTCCAACTCCCCCCAGACACACGCCCAACAACCCTCAGACACACACCCAACTACCCTCAGACACACACCCAACTACCCTCAGACACACACCCAACACCCCCAGACACACACCCAACTCCCCCCAGACACACACCCAACTCCCCCCAGACACACACCCAACAACCCTCAGACACACACCCAACACCCCCAGACACACACACACCTCCCCCCAGACACACACCCAACTCCCGCCAGACACACACCCAACTCCCCCCAGACACACACACAACACCCCCAGACACTCACCCAACTCCCCCCAGACACACACCCAACACCCCCAGACACACACCCAACTCCCCCCAGACACACACCCAACAACCCTCAGACACACACCCAACTCCCCCCAGACACACACCCATCTCCCCTCAGACACACACCCAACTCCCCCCAGACACACACCCAACTCCCCTCAGACACACACCCAACTCCCCTCAGACACACATACCCAACTCCCCCCAGACACACGCCCAACTCCCCCCAGACACACACCCAACTCCCCCCAGACACACACCCAACTCCCCCCAGACACCCAACTCCCCCAGACACACACCCAACCCCCCCAGACACACACCCAACTCCCCCCAGACCCACACCCAACTCCCCTCAGACACAGCCCCAACTCCCCCCAGACACACACCCAACTCCCCTCAGACACACACCCAACACCCCCAGACACACACCCACCTCCCCCCAGACACACACCCAACTCCCCCCAGACACACAGCCAACTCCCCCCAGACACACACCCAACTCCCCTCCGACAGAGTTCAAACAACCCTCAGACACACACCCACTCCCCTCAGACACACACCCAACTCCCCCCAGACACACACCCAACTCCCCCCAGACACACACCCAACTCCCCCCAGACACACACCCAACGCCCCCAGACACACACCCAACAACCCTCAGACACACACCCACCTCCCCCCAGACACACACCCAACTCCCCCCAGACACACACCCAACTCCCCCCAGACACACATCCAACTCCCCTCAGACACACACCCAACTCCCCCCAGACACACATCCAACTCCCCTCAGACACACACCCAACTCCCCTCAGACACACACCCAACTCCCCACAGACACCCACCCAACTCCCCCCAGACACACACCCAACTCCCCCCAGACACGCACCCAACTCCCCCCAAACAGTGTTCCAACTCCCCTCAGACACTGCGCCAACGCCCCTCAGACACACACACCCAACTCCCCTCAGACACACACCCAACTCCCCTCAGACACCGCCAACTCCCCCCAGACACACACCCAACTCTCCTCAGACACCGCCCAACTCCCCTCAGACACACACCCAACTCCCCCCAGACACACACCCAACTCCCCTCAGACACACACACCCAACTCCCCTCAGACACCGCCACAACTCCCCCCAGACACACACCCAACTCCCCCCAGACACACACCCAACTCCCCCCAAACAGTGTTCCAACTCCCCCCAGACACACAACAACCCCCAGACACACACCCAACTACCCCCAGACACACACCCAACTACCCTCAGACACACACCCAACTCCCCCCAGACAGTGTTCCAACTCCCCCCAGACACACACCCAACTCCCCCAGACACACACCCAACTCCCCTCAGACACACACCCAACTCCCCCAGACACACACCCAACTCCCCTCAGAAACTGCCCCAACTCCCCCCAGACACACACCCAACTCCCCCCAGACACACATCCAACTCCCCCCAGACACACACCCACTCCCCTCAGACACACACCCAACTCCCCCCCGACACACATCCAACTCCCCCAGACACACACCCAACTCCCCTCAGACACACACCCAACTCCCCCCAGACACACACCCAACTCCCCCCAGACACACACCCAACGCCCCCAGACACACACCCAACCCCCCAGACACACACCCAAATCCCCCCAGACACACACCCAACTCCCCCAGACACACACACCCAACTCCCCCCAGACCCACACAACTCCAACACACACCCAACTCCCCCCAGACACACACCCAACTCCCCCCAGACACTCACCCAACTCCCCTCAGACACACACCCAACGCCCCGCAGACACACACCCAACTCCCCTCAGACACACACCCAACTCCCCCCAGACACACACCCAACTCCCCCCAGACACACACACCCAACTCCCCCAGACACACACACCCAACTCCCCTCAGACACCGCCACAACTCCCCTCAGACACACACCCAACTCCCCCCAGACACACACCCAACTCCCCCCAGACACACACACCCAACTCCCCTCAGACACACACACCCAACTCCCCTCAGACACCGCCACAACTCCCCCCAGACACACACCCAACTCCCCCCAGACACGCACCCAACTCCCCCTAGACACACACCCAACTCCCCTCAGACACACACACCCAACTCCCCTCAGACACACACACCCAACTCCCCTCAGACACCGCCACAACTCCCCCCAGACACACACCCAACTCCCCCCAGACACGCACCCAACGCCCCCCAGTGTTCCAACTCCCCCCAGACACCGCCACAACAACCCTCAGACACACACCCAACTACCCTCAGACACACACCCAGCTACCCTCAGACACACACCCAACACCCCCAGACACACACCCAACTCCCCCCAGACACACACCCAACTCCCCCCAGACACACACCCAACACCCCCAGACACACACCCAACTACCCCCAGACACACACCCAACACCCCCAGACACACACCCAACTCCCCCCAGACACACACCCAACTCCCCCCAGACACACACCCAACTCCCCTCAGAAACTGCCCCAACTCCCCACAGACACACACCCAACTCCCCCCAGACACACACCCAACAACCCCCAGACACACACCCACCTCCCCCCAGACACACACCCAACACCCCCAGACACACACCCAACTCCCCCCAGACACACACCCAACTCCCCCCAGACACACACCCAACTCCCCCAGACACACACCCAACTCCCCACAGACACACACCCAACTCCCCCCAGACACACACCCAACTCCCCCCAGACACACACCCACCTCCCCCCAGACACACACCCAACACCCCCAGACACACACCCAACTCCCCCCAGACACACACCCAACAACCCCCAGACACACACCCAACAACCCCCAGACACACACCCAACAACCCCCAGACCCACACCCAACTCCCCCCAGACACTGCCACAACTACCCCCAGACACACACCCAACAAACCTCAGACACACACCCAATAACCCTCAGACACACACACACGTCCCTCCAGACACACACCCAACTCCCCCCAGTGTTCCAACTCCCCCCAGACACACACCCAACAAACCTCAGACACACACCCAATAACCCTCAGACACACACACACCTCCCCCCAAACACAGACCCAACTCCACCCAGACACATAGCCAACTCCTCGACTCGGTTCCAACAACCCTCAGACACTGTCCCACCTCCCCTCAGACACACACCCAACTCCCCCAGACACACACCCAACTCCCCCAGACACACACCCAACAAGCCTCAGAAACTGTCCCACCTCCCCACAGACACACACCCAACTCCCCCCAGACACACACCCAACAACCCTCAGACACTGTCCCACCTCCCCCCAGACACACACCCAACACCCCCAGACACACACCCAACTTCCCCCAGACACACACCCAACTCCCCCCAGACACACACCCAACTCCCCCAGACACACACCCACCTCCCCCCAGACACACATCCAACTCCCCCCAGACACACACCCAACTCCCCCCAGACACACACCCACCTCCCCTCAGACACACACCCAACTCCCCCCAGACACACACCAACTCCCCCCAGACACACACCCAACTCCCCCCAGACACACACCCAACACCCCCAGACACACACCCAACTCCCCTCAGACCCACACCCAACTCCCCTCAGACACACACCCAACTACCCCCAGACACACACCCAACCCCCCCAGACACACACCCAACTCCCCCCAGACACACACCCAACTCCCCCCAGACACACATCCAACTCCCCCCAGACACACATCCAACTCCCCCCAGACACACACCCAACTCCCCTCAGACACACTCCCAACTCCCCTCAGACACACACCCAACTCCCCCCAGACACACACCCAACACCCCCCAGACACACACCCAACAGCCCCCAGACACACACCCAACTCCCCTCAGACACACACCCACCTCCCCCCAGACACACACCCAACTCCCCCCAGACACACACCCAACTCCCCCCAGACACACATCCAACTCCCCCCAGACACACACCCAACTCCCCCCAGACACACATCCAACTCCCCCCAGACACACACACCCAACTCCCCCAGACACACATCCAACTCCCCTCAGACACAAACACCCAACTCCCCCCAGACACACACACCCAACTCCCCCCAGACACACATCCAACTCCCCCCAGACACAAACACCCAACTCCCCCCAGACACACACACCCAACTCCCCTCAGACACACACCAAACTCCCCCCAGACACACACCCAACTCCCCCCAGACACACACCCAACTCCCCCCACACATCCAACTCCCCTCAGACACACACCCAACGCCCTCAGACACACACCCAACGCCCCCCAGACACACACCCAACTCCCCTCAGACACACACCCAACTCCCCTCAGACACACACCCAACTCCCCCAGACACACACCCAAATCCCCCCAGACACACACCCAACTCCCCCCAGACACACACACCCAACTCCCCTCAGACACACACCCAACTCCCCCCAGACACACACCCAACTCCCCCAGACACACACCCAACTCCCCCCAGACAGTGTTCCAACTCCCCCCAGACACACACCCACACCCCCCAGACACACACCCAACTCCCCCCAGACACACATCCAACTCCCCCAGACACACACCCAACTACCCTCAGACACACACCCAACTCCCCCCAGACACACACCCAACTCCCCCCAGACACACACCCAACTCCCCTCAGACACACACCCAACACCCCTCAGACACACACCCAACTCCCCTCAGACACACACCCAACGCCCCCAGACACACACCCAACTCCCCCCAGACACACACCCAACTCCCCCCACACAGTGTTCCAACTCCCCTCAGACACTGCGCCAACGCCCTCAGACACACACACCCAACGCCCCTCAGACACACACACCCAACTCCCCTCAGACACACACACCCAACTCCCCTCAGACACACACACCCAACTCCCCCCAGACACACACCCAACTCCCCCAGACACGCACCCAACTCCCCCCAAACAGTGTTCCAACTCCCCCCAGACACCGCCACAACAACCCTCAGACACACACCCAACTACCCTCAGACACACACCCAACAACCCTCAGACACACACCCAACTCCCCCCAGACACACACCCAACTCCCCCCAGACACACACCCAACAACCCTCAGACACACACCCAACAACCCTCAGACACATACCCAACAACCCTCAGATCCTGTCCCAACGCCCGCCAGACACTGCCCCAACTCCCCCCAGACACAGCCACAACTCCCCCCAGACACACACCCAACAAACCTCAGACACACACCCAACAACCCTCAGACACACACACACCTACCCCCAGACACACACCCAACTCCACCCAGACACATAGCCAACTCCTCGACTCGGCCCCAACTCCCCTCCGACAGAGTTCCAACATCCCTCAGACACTGTCCCACTTCCCCTCAGACACACACCCAACTCCCCCCAGACACACACCCAACTCCCCCCAGACACACACCCAACTCCCCCAGACACACACCCAACAGCCCTCAGACACACACCCAACAACCCTCAGACACACACCCAACAACCCTCAGACACTGTCCCACCTCCCCCCAGACACACACCCAACTCCCCTCAGACACACACACCAAACTCCCCTCAGACCCCGCCACAACTCCCCCCAGACACACACCCAACTCCCCCCAGACACGCACCCAACTCCCCCCAAACAGTGTTCCAACTCCCCTCAGACCCTGCGCCAACGCCCCTCAGACACACACACCCAACTCCCCTCAGACACACACACCCAACTCCCCTCAGACACCGCCACAACTCCCCTCAGACACACACCCAACTCCCCCCAGACACACATCCAACTCCCCCAGACACACATCCAACTCCCCTCAGACACACACCCAACTCCCCTCAGACACACATCCAACTCCCCCCAGACACACACACCCAACTCCCCACAGACACACACACCCAACTCCCCTCAGACACCGCCACAACTCCCCCCAGACACACACCCAACTCCCCCCAGCCACACACCCAACTCCCCCCAAACAGTGTTCCAACTCCCCTCAGACACTGCGCCAACGCCCCTCAGACACACACACCCAACTCCCCCCAGACACACACACCCAACTCCCCCCAGACACACACCAACTCCCCCCAGACACACACCCAACTCCCCCCCAGACACACACCCAACTCCCCCCAGACATACACCCAACTCCCCTCAGACACACACCCAACTCCCCTCAGACACACACTCCCAACTCCCCTCAGACACCGCCACAACTCCCCCCAGACACCACCCAACTCCCCCCAGACACACATCCAACTCCCCCCAGACACACGCCCAACAACCCTCAGACACACACCCAACTACCCTCAGACACACACCCAACTCCCCCCAGACACACATCCAACTCCCCCAGACACACACCCAACTCCCCCCAGACACACTCCCAACTCCCCTCAGACACACACCCAACTCCCCCCAGACACACACCCAACTCCCCCCAGACACACATCCAACTCCCTCAGACACACACCCAACTCCCCCCAGACACACCCCAACTCCCCCCAGACACACACCCAACCCCCCCAGACACACACCCAAATCCCCCCAGACACACATCCAACTCCCCCCAGACACACACCCACCTCCCCCAGACACACACCCAACTCCCCCCAGACACAGACCCAACTCCTCGACTCGGCCCAACTCCCCCCAGACACACACCCAAATCCCCCCAGACACACACCAACTCCCCTCAGACACACACCCACTCCCCCCAGACACACACCCAAATCCCCCCAGACACACACCCAACTCCGCCCAGACACACACCCAAATCCCCCCAGACACACACCCAACCCCTCAGACACACACCCAACACCCCCAGACACACACACCCAACTCCCCCCAGACACCCACCCAACTCCCCCCAGACACACATCCAACTCCCCCCAGACACACACCCAACTCCCCCCACACATCCAACTCCCCCCAGACACACACCCAACGCCCCCCAGACACACACCCAACTCCCCTCAGACACACACCCAACTCCCCTCAGACACACGCCCAACTCCCCTCAGACACACACCCAACTCCCCCCAGACACACACCCAACTCCCCCCAGACACACACCCAACTCCCCCCAGACACACACACCCAACTCCCCCCAGACACACACACCCAACTCCCCTCAGACACACACCCAACTCCCCCCAGACACACACCCAACTCCCCCCAGACACACACCCAACTCCCCCAGACACACATCCAACTCCCCCCAGACACACACCCAACACCCCCAGACACACACCCAACTACCCCCAGACACACACCCAACTCCCCCCAGACACACACCCAACTCCCCCCAGACACACACCCAACTCCCCTCAGACACCCACAACTCCCCCCAGACACACACCCAACTCCCCCCAGACACACACCCAACTCCCCTCAGACACACACCCAACTCCCCCAGACACACACACCCAACTCCCCTCAGACACCGCCACAACTCCCCCCAGACACACACCCAACTACCCCCAGACACACACCCAACTCCCCCCAGACACACACCCAACTCCCCCCAGACACACAGCCAACTCCCCGACACACACCCAACTCCCCCCCGACACACACCCAACTCCCCCAGACACACTCCCAACTCCCCTCAGACACACACCCAACTCCCCCCAGACACACACCCAACTCCCCCCAGACACACACCCAACTCCCCTCAGAAACACACCCAACTCCCCACAGACACACACCCAACTCCCCAGACACACACCCAACACCCCCAGACACACCCAACTCCCCCCAGACACACACCCAACTCCCCTCAGACACACACCCAACTCCCCCCAGACACACACCCAACTCCCCCCAGACACACACCCAACTCCCTCAGACACACACCCAACTCCCCTCAGACACACACACACTCCCCCAGACACACACCCAACTCCACCCAGACACACACCCAACTCCCCCCCGACACACACCCAACTCCCCCCCGACACACACCCAACTCCCCCAGACACACACCCACCTCCCCCCAGACACACACCCACCTCCCCCCAGACACACACCCAACTCACCCCAGACACACACCCAACTCCCCCCAGACACACACCCAACTCCCCCCAGACACACACACAACACCCCCAGACACACACACAACAATCCCCAGACACACACCCAACTCCCCTCAGACACACACCCACCTCCCCTCAGACACACATCCAACTCCCCCCCAGACACACACCCAACTCCCCCCAGACACACACCCAACTCCCTCCAGACACAGCCCCAACTCCCCACAGACACACACCCAACTCCCCCCAGACACACACCCAACTCCCCCCAGACACACAGCCCAACTCCCCCCAGACACACGCCCCAACTCCCCCCAGACACACACCCAACTCCCCTCAGACACCGCCCCTACTCCCCTCAGACACCGCCCCAACTCCCCCCAGACACCGCCCCAACTCCCCTCAGACACCGCCCCAACGCCCCCAGACACACATCCAACTCCCCCCAGACACACATCCAACTCCCCTCAGACACCGCCCCAACTCCCCTCAGACACAAGGCCCCAACTCCCCTCAGACACCGCCCCAACTCCCCCAGACACACATCCAACTCCCCCCAGACACACACCAACTCCCCCCAGACACACACCCAATTCCCCTCAGACACACACCCAACTCCCCCCAGACACACATCCAACTCCCCCCAGACACACATCCAACTCCCCCCAGACACACACCCAACTCCCCTCAGACACACACCCAACTCCCCCCAGACACACACCCAACTCCCCCCAGACACACACACAACAACCCTCAGACACACACACAACAATCCCCAGACACACACCCAACAACCCTCAGACACTGTCCCACCTCCCCTCAGACACACACCCAACTCCCCCCAGACACGCACCCAACTCCCCCCAAACAGTGTTCCAACTCCCCCCAGACACCGCCACAACAACCCTCAGACACACACCCAACTACCCTCAGACACACACCCAACTACCCTCAGACACACACCCAACAACCCTCAGACACACACCCAACAACCCTCAGATCCTGTCCCAACGCCCGCCAGACACTGCCCCAACTCCCCCCAGACACAGCCACAACTCCCCCCAGACACACACCCAACAAACCTCAGACACACACCCAATAACCCTCAGACACACACACACCTACCCCCAGACACACACCCAACTCCACCCAGACACATAGTCAACTCCTCGACTCGGCCCCAACTCCCCTCCGACAGAGTTCCAACAACCCTCAGACACTGTCCCACTTCCCCTCAGACACACACCCAACTCCCCCCAGACACACACCCAACTCCCCCCAGACACACACCCAACAGCCCTCAGACACACACCCAACAGCCCTCAGACACTGTCCCACCTCCCCCCAGACACACACCCAACTCCCCTCAGACACACACACCCAACTCCCCTCAGACCCCACCACAACTCCCCCCAGACACACACCCAACTCCCCCCAGACACGCACCCAACTCCCCCCAAAGTGTTCCAACTCCCCTCAGACACTGCGCCAACGCCCCTCAGACACACACACCCAACTCCCCTCAGACACACACACCCAACTCCCCTCAGACACCGCCACAACTCCCCTCAGACACACACCCAACTCCCCCCAGACACACACCCAACTCCCCCCAGACACACACCCAACTCCCCCCAGTGTTCCAACTCCCCCCCAGACACCGCCACAACAACCCTCAGACACACACCCAACTACCCTCAGACACACACCCAACTACCCTCAGACACACACCCAACAACCCTCAGACACACACCCAACTCCCCCCAGACACACACCCAACTCCCCCCAGACACACACCCAACAACCCTCAGACACACACCCAACAACCCTCAGACACACACACACCTCCCCCCAGACACACACCCAACTCCACCCAGACACATAGCCAACTCCTCGACTCGGCCCCAACTCCCCTCCGACAGAGTTCCAACAACCCTCAGACACTGTCCCACCTCCCCTCAGACACACACCCAACTCCCCCCAGACACACACCCAACTCCCCCCAGACACACACCCAACAAGCCTCAGAAACTGTCCCACCTCCCCACAGACACACACCCAACTCCCCCCAGACACACACCCAACAACCCTCAGACACTGTCCCACCTCCCCCGAGACACACACCCAACAACCCTCAGACACACACCCAACTCCCCCCAGACACACACCCAACTCCCCCCAGACACACACCCAACAACCCTCAGACACACACCCAACAACCCTCAGACCCTGTCCCAACTCCCCCCAGACACTGCCACAACTACCCCCAGACACACACCCAACAAACCTCAGACACACACACACGTCCCTCCAGACACACACCCAACTCCACCCAGACACATAGTCAACTCCTCGACTCGGCCCCAACTCCCCTCCGACAGAGTTCCAACAACCCTCAGACACTGTCCCACCTCCCCTCAGACACACACCCAACTCCCCCCAGACACACACCCAACTCCCCCCCAGACACACACCTAACAAGCCTCAGAAACTGTCCCACCTCCCCACAGACACACACCCACCTCCCCACAGACACACACCCAACTCCCCCCAGACACACACCCAACAACCCTCAGACACACACCCAACAACCCTCAGACACTGTCCCACCTCCCCCCAGACACACACCCAACTCCCCCCAGACACACACCCAACTCCCCCCAGACACACACCCAACTCCCGCCAGACACACACCCAACTCCCCCCAGACACACACACATCAACCCTCAGACACTGTCCCACCTCCCCCCAGACACACACCCAACACCCCCAGACACACACCCAACTCCCCCCAGACACACACCCAACAACCCTCAGACACACACCCAACTCCCCCCAGACACACACCCAACTCCCCCCAGACACACACCCAACAACCCTCAGACACACACCCAACTCCCGCCAGACACACACCCAACTCCCCCCAGACACACACACAACAACCCTCAGACACACACACAACAATCCCCAGACACACACCCAACAACCCTCAGACACTGTCCCACCTCCCCTCAGACACACACCCAACTCCCCCCAGACACACACCCAACTCCCCCCAGACACACACCCAACTCCCCCCAGACACTGCCCCAACTCCCCCCAGACACACACCCAACTCCCCCCAGACACACACCCAACTCCCCCCAGACACAAGGCCCCAACTCCCCTCAGACACCGCCCCAACTCCCCTCAGACACAATGCCCCAACTCCCCTCAGACACAATGCCCCAACTCCCCTCAGACACCGCCCCAACTCCCCTCTGACACCGCCCTAACTCCCCTCAGACACCGCCCAACTCCCCCCAGACACACACCCAATTCCCCTCAGACACACACCCAACTCCCCCCAGACACACACCCAACACCCCTCAGACACACACACCAACTCCCCCCAGACACACACCCAACTCCCACCAGACACACACCCAACTCCCCCCAGACACACACCCAACAACCCTCAGACACACACCCAACAACCCTCAGACACACACACCCAACTCCCCCAGACACCGCCACAACAACCCTCAGACACACACCCAACAACCCTCAGACACACACCCAACAACCCTCAGACACACACCCAACTCCCCTCAGACCCTGGCCCACCTCCCCCCAGACACAGCCACAACTCCCCCCAGACACACACCCAACAAACCTCAGACACACACACAACAACCCTCAGACACACACACACCTCCCCACAA